>NC_071501.1:60873605-61176635 GCF_028408465.1 Anastrepha ludens
GCCGCGGTTACAGTAAATGGCGAGCGTTACTGTGACATGCTCAACGAGTTGTTTCGAAAAATTGAAGAGGATAACATGGACAACATTTGGTTCCAACAGGACGGTGCAACTTGTCACACTGCCAAAGTTACACTCGAACTTTTGGCTACCGTATTTGAAAACCGAATAATCAGTTGAAATTCCGATATCAATTGGCCGCCTCGGAGCTGTGATTTAAGCCCGTTGGACTATTTTTTGTGGAGAGCCGTTAAGGACAAATGCTATGTGAACCATCCAGAGACGATTGATGCTTTAAAACACGAATTCGAATTTGCCATTCATGAAATTGGAGCCCAAACAATCGAAAATGTGCTTAAAAATTGGGTTGATCGAATGGCCTACTATAATTCATAAATGACAATGTTCAATCTTCAAAATAAAAAAAATTTTTGAAAAAATATTGATTCGTTTTTTTTTTTAATAGCCGATTCAAAAAGCAAATTTTACATGGCCCTGTATAAATTCACATATTTGTATTTGCATGTGCCTTCTTTCTGTGTGCATGGTAATGAACCATTTCTGTGTTGAGAAAAGTAGGAAATGAAAGGGGGTGTTTCGACTGTAATGTGTCTTGAAAAAGGGAAATCGATGATGTTGCCTCTTAGTGTTGTTAACTTATTAACGTCTGATGCACAATCGAAATTGAACATATCTTTCATGAATTTGATAAATGTTTTGTAATTTTTGAGGTTTGTGTAAATGTAACTTGACCTATTCCATTGCAATTCCATTTACCTCCTCCTCTATATCCATACAAAATATCTATCAAACAAATAAAATTAAAATCTTGTTTTGAAAATTGCAACCATTAAATCAGTATTTTCTTATGACGTTGTCACGTTAAACTATCGTCAGTAAACCGACTTTAAAGACAACCTCTTTTTTGTTTTTTACCCAACTATTCAAAAATTATGTGCTCCGGACTAAGCCACTTTCTGAAATCCAATGAAAATGGATTTGTATTCTTAATTTACTTTCTACTACTTCAACAATTCGCAAAAAATTCAGATTAAAAGCTCAATGATGTATATGTGTCTGCCGTAAATGGTTAAGCTCAGCCGGACTTAAAACGAAGTAAGGACCGCAAACCAAAAAATAAGTATGTATATTATTTATTTCCATAAAAGGTTTGGCTGAGCTTTGACTAGCTTTGGTCTTTGGTTGAAGTTAAAAGTAAACGCAAGGGCTCTCGTGTAATCGCAACGGTTCTTCTCATGTCTAACATATAAATATAGTTTACATACATACATACATACATTGTGTTTAAGTGGAAAACGGGAATGTAAATACACGACCAAGACGAATTGTTAAAGCTGTTATTGACTACATAGCTAAAATTTATTTATACTTACTTATATTCAAACTTCAACTTTTGTTTTATAATAGCCGAATAATAGTTAATTAAATTTCAGGATTTTCGCTACGGCCTTTGAATTTGCACGAGGACTCTATTATGTTGATATCCTATCCGGGCGAGCTGTTCATGCGCGTTTTGAAGCTAATGATTTTGCCATTGATCATATCGAGTTTGATTGCCGGTTCTGCTAGCCTGAATGCCCGAATGAATGGTAAAATCGCACTTCGTACTTTGGTGTATTTCGTTACGACTTCGTTCTTAAATGCGCTGCTTGGTATTGCTTTGGTGCTACTCATCCATCCCGGTGACCCTAATCTTCATAACACTGTCGATCGCTCCACTGACAAAAGGGCTGTGAATCTGTTGGATAGCCTTTTGGATTTGGGAAGGTGAGTAGGCGGTTTGCTTTTGTATTTCTATGGGTTTTTTATACATTTCTTGTACTGGTTTAGCTGGTTTACAGGTTTAAATAATTCACATACCTAAATAGAGGCATATAAAAGGCATATTAAATGTTATTATGGTCCTCTTTAATCTATTTTAAAACTATGGGTATAGTTACTATTAGGTTGGTCCTCTACTCGATGTGCCTTTTCGCTCTTCGGCAGGTGAAAACGCTTCTCATAAAATTCAGCCTATAGGTTATTTGCCCCCAGCAGAAAGGAAGAGCTATTCGGCTACTCGGCAAAACAGAGGAAAGATCAAGCAAGGTATTCCGTAGGGTGGTGTCTTTTTACCCTTGCTGTTCAACTTCTATATCTCGAAACTTCCCCAGCCACCAGAGCGAGTCTCTCTGGTCTCATACGCTGACGACTGCACGATAATGGCGTCGGACAATGACATTGATGGCCTGTGCTCCAAAGTGAACATCTACCTCACCGACCTTTCTCGATTTTTCACTACGAGGAATCTCCAACTTTCCACCAATAAGTCTATGGCGACCCTCTTTACCACCTGGACAATGGAGGCCAAACCGCAACTCAAGGTAAAAGTCGATGACACACCAATTCCGACTGTTAATAGTCCCAGAATTTGAGTGTAACTTCGACAGTTTGCTCGCCTTCTCTGCGTACACAACCGCAATTGCCACTAAAGTCCAAAATCGCAACAAGGTGCTCAAATCGCTTGTCGGCAGCACTTGGGGCAAAGACAAAGAATTGTTGCTATCGACATTTAAGACAATTGGCCGGCCGGTTCTAAACTATGCTGCGCATGTCTGATCGCCTGAAAACACTGACACGCAGTCGATAAAGCTCCAGACTTGCTAAAACACTGTCATTCGGACAGCGACGGGTTGCCTCCAGATGCCCCCTCTTCAACACCTTCACAATGAGGCACAGATGCTCCCTGTAATGGAGCACAACAAACTGCTCAGCATGCAGTTCCTGGTAGCGTGCTACCGCAGGTTTAACTCTTGCAGGCACCTGATTGAGCCAGACCCGCCTCCTAGGAACGTCAGGAGACACCTATTAAACTACGCCGACGAGATCCAGGACAACAGACATTTACTGGACCAGACAGTCTTTAGACCGACATTAAACGACGTTTATCGGGAGACCGTCATTACCTTCTTAAACTCCCGACCACCGAATGCCCCAACTTCCGCGTGAGACCCGTAGCAGGTTAAACTCCTACTTATCCAGAATTGACCCCGACTTACCAAACATACAAAAGTATGTCCGGCATGTGAAGGCACCCCGCACGACACTAACCACCTTTTCACGTACCCCTTAAAACTTATTCATCTAACACCCCTCTCCCTCTGGAACCAACCTGTCAAAACAGGATGTTTCCTGCGCCTACATTTATATGAGCTAGACGACGATGACGGGTGATATATCTTACACTGACGGGGCTTGTAAAGGGTTTTTCAATAAGGTCGGGTAGATGTTGTGTGGCACGTAGCGCCGTCTTGCTGGAACCACATGTCGTCTAGGTCCATATGGTTCAATATGGGCCTTAAGAAATTGGAAGGGCCACCACGTCTACCGAAAAATGGGCGCAATGCGCGCAACGTTTGCGTTAATGCGTTAACACTCATTTTGATAATAAAATTGTATCATTTGAAGTGCTGTTCAATCGTGTAACTTGCCATAATGACTTGGCATAACCAACTGAATAATAAACAAAAGATTTGACAGATGTCACCAAAACAAAATGGCTGCCACAGGGCGCCAAAATCGACCCGCACCAATTGAAAAACCCTTTATTACTGCTACAACAACAACAGCAGTTCGGCCATTTGCCCGACAGAGGACCGCACATATTTGTATTTGATAGCTTGCATACACCTTGTCATCTTCAGTTTTAAGATTTTTTTTAATTTTCGTTTTATTTTCCTTTAGGTGATGAAATACCACATATCACATATTTCATTTTTTCCGAAAATTAATTATTATATATTAGTTTATAACAACATATCAGATAAGGAATTAGCAGCCTCAAATTTTGGAGTTTATAAATCTTTCTACAGCCCTCAAATTTGTGATCTATATTAATCACCCTGTTAGTACAGTCGCTCTCTTTGGGTTTAGGAACTTACGTTCCAGTTGTGGAAGCTATGCAACACAGGGTGTATGCAAACAGAACTTTGTAGAAAAAGAACAGAGAACTTTCGGAAGTTGTCTGATGAGGAAAGTTAAATGAGCTTTTACCGATTTCTAACTACAGAGGCCGCTGCTAAGAAGCTTACTACCTTGGTAAGTAGCTTACGTCAGTAGCGAGCTATTCACCACGCTCATAGAGAAATTAACATTTTGGGAAGAACTTTGCTTATTTACCTGGTGAAAAGGTTAGCATTAAAATCAAAATGGATTTGTTGTGCTGGATAAGGGAATAAGAGGAAACAAATCTTTTTTGTAACTGCTATAAAACTCATAATTTTTGTGTGTATTATTTTATTTCACACTTTTTACATATTGCATTTTCGATCTCATTTATGCTAGATCGATATTTTTAAATTACCAAAAAAACTTCTCCATCAAAATAAACAAACGGGATTTGTATAGTTTTCACAAAATTTAGTGAATTCGCTTCAGAGTGCTCAGACTGCTGCATAGAAGCATTAAAGGAGAAAATACATACATAAATACATATGTGCAAACGTATCCATATGTGTAAGAGAAGAACATTGACAACTTCTCCCTGTGAATTAGTGATTTAGGCCCGGTCTTTTAGTGCTACTTGAACTGCGGTGATTTTTTTAAACCGAGCTTAAGCTTGTAAAATTCGGCCTTTAAACATAGTTTAACTGGAAAGCCCAAGTACTGAAAAACTGACCCTTAGAAGTTAAAATTCAAAAGTAGGATGTGAGATAGCTCTCACATATTCCAGTACATAAGGCCCAGCCGAGGCACATTTTTGTTACGAGTTTTACTTATCAAACAAAATTTGGTGGCCAGTTTTAATTTTATTTTTATTAGAATAAATTTGCAAAAATAAATTAGAACGAAACAAAGGCAAACGTATCTTCAGTATTAATATTAGGCAAAAAACGTAAGTAAAATATGGCCTGCCTAAATTAATAACTACTGTTTCTATCTGTTAATTTATAAGTACGATTAAATTATTTTTTTTTTGTTTTGTTTGTTTTTTTTTTTTTAAATGTAATCGTTGGGTGTTTAGACGAGTTCCTGCTCCAATATGTGGTGTCTTTTCATGGTAGAAATACTCTCGGAGTTTAACCATTGCCTGTCGAGGAGCGACAGCTATTAGGGAACCCCTTTACCATCATTTGATGTTTCGAGAAATCATTGGGATTCGAGCACGGTCACAACCGAATGGTAGCTTCGACGTAGATAGGTAGGTGAAATGGTTGAAGTGCACCTAGCACTCCTCAAGTTGCACTAAAGCGCCGTTTTGATACCATTATGAGACCTCCAACAGGCAGATATCTACAGCCAACCAGAGCTGTTGATATAATGGAGAAGACTGATTGGATTTAGGTTGGCGCACTGCCCCAGGCTGTCGAAGAAAGGAGCTCCCAGTGACCTTAGTCTTCTAGCTGCCAAACCCGGACAATTACAGAGAAAATGCTCAACGTTCTCCTTCTCCGAAGGGTCCCCACAGCTTCTGCAATGGGGGTTAAATGGTAACCCTAGCTTTTCCGCGTGTGTGCCGATCGTCCAGTGACCAGTAAACACAGCTACGAGTTTGGAAATTGAATAGCGAGGAGTCCAAAGAACATTCTGAGTTCTTTCTATGACGTATTAGGGCCAAAGGGTTTTCGAAATAGCACATGAAGAAATGGGCTCCATCTTTTCTGCGCTTTCCTGAGAAATAATTTGTGCAGTTCCCCTTTAACAACTGTCAAGGGGATGCCGATGACTGACGTTTAGCCTTAATAAATTTTCGCATACATTTCTCACCCGCCCAGTCCATATTTTGGAACGCTGTAACACGCAGCTGGTTGCACCAACCACAGAGAACTCCTTTTCAGGACTGATGACACCTTTAAATCGCCGAATAGTGGAATGTGGCTCACTAAAGACACTTAGCGGAAAAACTCAGAACTTTTTAATCATCTAATATAGGGTTTTTCAATTACGGCGGGTAGATGTTGAACTGGGATAAAATGGCGTTTGCTGTGCGGCACGTAGTGCCGTCTTGCTGGAACCACATGTCGTCTAGGTCCATATGGTTCAATATGGGCCATAAGAAATTGGAAGGGCCACCACGTCTACCGAAAAATGGGCGCAATGCGCGCAACGTTTGAACGCAACGTTGAACACTCATTTTGATAATAAAGTTTTATCATTTGAACGAGCTGTTCAATCGTGTAACTTGCCATGATGATTTGGCATAAACAACTGAATAATAAACAAAAGATTTGACAGATGTCACCAAAACAAATGGCTGCCACAGGGCGCCAAAATCGAGCCGCGCCAATTGAAAAACCCTTTATAAGTATTTAAGAATCGAAAAGACATATCTTTTTGGCAAGTAAGAAATATGACATTTTTGGTTACTCCCGAAGACTTCTTTAGCTCTATGGATCTAATGGTGTGCATTAACGATCCGTCGCCAAATTTTCAAATTGGTTGCTCCTTTTTAAAGAACCTCATATTTCTGCACCTCACATTGCCGCCATTTTGAATCAAATCTATCAATCTTCGTCCCCACCGACCATCCAATTGTTTTACAGACTTAAGTTGTGTGATTTTTATACGCCTAACATGTCAAACGTTCAATAAATATTGTGATATTTGGATTGCGATCCATATTGAAAGATTGTGGGTGTGTGCTACACGTTCAATATTAATTGACATTATTGCGACCGCCGAAGCCGAATGGAATTCAGAGAGAACGTAGCTTCGAATCTCGGTGAAACACCAAAATGAAGCAAACGTTTTTTCCAATAGCGGTCGCCCCTCGGCAGGTAACGGCAAACCTCCGAGTGTATTTCTACCATGAAAAAGCTTCTAATAAAAATATCTACCGTTCGGAGTCGGCTTGAAACTCTAAGTCCCTCCATTTGTGGAACAACATCAAGACGCACGCCACAAATAGGAGGAGGAGCTCGACCAAACACCCAAAAAAGGGTGTACGTGCCAATTATACAGGGTGGTCTTATTTGGCCCACCCTGTATATATATATTGCGATCCATATTGATGTATTTCAAAATGTTTATGAACTTTGCTATATGGATCACTATCCATCAATACTCCATGTAACACGTTCAATAAATAGTGCACCCCAAATATGCTTTCAGTAAATATTGAACGTCTGACATGGGCTTTAGAATTGCAACCTGATTTTCCTGAGCCGTTCAGTTAAAGGGGGTTCCTTAACCTTGTAACTTCTATCATCTGAGTTGAGTTTGGAAAAACTATTTTTAAAAATATGTTTTATTCATAAAAACTCGATTTTCGGAGGTATTTTCAAATTATACCAGTTTAATTTTAATATAATAGGACTATGAATAAGTTCGTGCGGTTTTTTTTCGAAATTTGAAACTTTATTGACGTAAAATGGTTACAAATTTAATATTCAAAATATTGTCCATCGCTTACTACTACTTTTTCCCATCTTTCTGGCAATTCACGGATTCCCTTTGTGAAAAATTCGGTCGGTTTTGCCGCAATCCACGAATCGATCCATTTTTTGACTTCATCGTAATTACGGAAGCGCTGGTCAGCCAGGCCATGTTGCATCGATCGGAAGAGATAGTAATCGGATGGCGCAAGGTCTGGACTATACGGCGGGTGGGGTAGGACATCCCATTTGAGCGTTTCTAAGTATGTTTTGACCACTTGTGCAACATGTGGCCGAGCATTGTCATGTTGCAAAATAACTTTGTCGTGTCTATCGGCGTATTGCGGCCGTTTTTCTCGCAGTGCTCGGCTCAAACGCATCAATTGTCGTCGGTAGACATCCCCCGTAATCGTTTCATTCGGTTTCAGTAGCTCATAATACACAACACCCAGCTGGTCCCACCAGATACACAGCATAACCTTCAGGCCATGAATATTCTGCGCCGACGTCGATGTTGAAGCATGGCCAGGGTATCCATACGTTGCCCGACGTTTTGGATTGTCGTAATGGACCCACTTTTCATCGCCAGTCACAATTCGATGCAAAAAACCCTTTCTTTTGTGCCGTTGAAGCAGTTGTTCGCATGCCATAAAACGGCGTTCAACGTCTCTTGGCTTCAATTCATACGGCACCCAATGGCCTACCTTTCGGATCATTCCCATGGCTTTTAAACGTTTGGAAATGGTTGATTGATCAACTCCCAAAGTTTTTGCAACCTCTTCTTGCGTTTGAGCCGGATCTTGATCGAGCAATTCCTCCAATTCGGTATCCATGAACTTTGGCGGCGCACCCTCGCGTTCTTCGTCTTCCAAGCCAAAATCACCACTTTTAAAGCGTGCAAACCACTTCTGGCACGTTCGCTCAGATAGAGCATGCTCACCATAAACTTCCACCAAGATACGATGACTTTCGGCTGCTTTTTTCTTCATATTAAAATAATGAAGAAGAATTCCCCGCAAAAACACATTATTTGGCACGAAATTCGACATTTTCAAGTGTGGTAAAAATATTGTTGTTTACACTTCAAATAAAAAACTTATACTGACGTTTGTGCCTTACGACAGTAGCTCTCCAATGAATGTTTGGAAATGTGGATCGATGGAATAATAATCAAGTTACGCCATCTGTTGTAAAACCGAAACGAACTTATTCATAGTCCTATTAACACATAGACTAAAAAGTCCGGGGCCTAACAAAGAAAGCAAGTTCTTTGTGTTCAAAATTGGCTTTATTCATCGCCACTTTTGTAAAACGATTATCTTTTGCCTCAAAATAGGTCTTCCTTCGAGCGAAATTTCTTACGCATTTTTTTTTAAATCACTGAGCAGCCAGTAGCCGCTGGGTGCCAAAGCTGTTGAATACGGTGGATGTGGGATCAATTCGAAGTTCAATTCATGTAGTTTTGCCCTTGTTTTGATTAACTTTTGACACGGTACATTATCTTGTTGAAACAACATTTTTTCAATACATTTTTCCAATAACACTATAAACTTAATATTCACTCTTGACGGTATTTCCCTTCTCCAGATAGTCGACGAATATTACACCACGAACATCCCAAATTACCGAGGCTATAACTTTTCTAGCCGATTGTTGTGCTTCCGGGCACTTTGGACGAGGTCCACCAGTTGCTCCCCACTCAAATGACGATTGTTTTAATTCCGGAGCGAAGTGAGGGATCCATGTTTCATCCGTTGTCACATATCGACATTTTTTTGAAATTTTAACCGCTGTCTTTTTAAGGTTGAAAGGGGTGAACGCAATAAAACTAGGCCATTTATGTGTTAGGCCCAAAACTTTTCAGTCTATGTGGTATATCAAAATTATTTGGCGGAAGTCTTAAATATAAAAATGTTTATAGTTCCGGTGGAAAATCCGCAATTCTTTTGGTAATGGTGAGGCACCCTAACATACGTATGTATATCATATAATCCTGCATTAATGTTGTCTACCTTTCCGGAGGATATCAACCGAGCGTCCCTTTCTATTAATTGAACTTCAAGTCATGGTATATAGTTGCATTTTATACCATTTCTTATCGATTTTTATTTGTTTGAAAATCACTCAAAATCAATTTCAAATATTCTACTTTCAGAAACGTCTTCCCGGATAATCTTTTTCAGGCATCATTTCAACAAGCGCACACTGTTTATCTTCCCAAACCGAATATTGTCCATACCTTCAATGAGACACTTAACGACACAGCGATCGGTACGGAGCTGGAGCCCACCGAAGAGATACAATCGCAACAACAAATGAATAATGAGCTTCAACCGGCGTTGATACGCGTCGTACAGTATCGCAGCGGTACCAACACTCTCGGCATTGTTTTCTTCTGTCTGGTTTTCGGCACCATATTGGGTACCATCGGCGAAAAGGGTCAAATTGTGGTGGATTTCTTCACTGCCGTTTTCGATGTTATCATGAAGATGGTCACCTGTGTCATGTGGCTAACACCAATCGGTATTAGTTCGGTGATAGCGGGCAAAATTTTGGGCGTGAACGATTTACATTTGGTTATGGAGCAGCTGATGTGGTTTATAGTCACAAATCTGATTGGGGTCTGCCTTTATCAGTTCATTATAATGCAGGGGATTTATTTTGTGTTCGTGCGACGCAATCCATTCAAATTCTATGCCGGACTCATACAGCCTATGCTGACCGCTTTTGCGACAGCCTCAACGTAAGCCAAAACTCCTACATAAATCTATGTAAATTCTTGTATGTATGTACCATAATCGCATAACTGCATACATGCATATGTACTTATTGTACTGACTCATAATGCATCTGAAGTTTATCTATGTATCTATGATAATTGCATTTAATTGTATGTTTAAGCTTATTTGAACGTCAGAAATTGACTCATAAAAATTTATGAGCACTTACATATTTATGTCCTTTATGGTGGCTGCATTCAAGTGCCCATATGTACATATATAAGTGGTATATATCTACACATGTGTACGTACGTATGGCTGACAATGATTAATGGATGCAGCACCGATAGACTTTTGTTTAATTGCTACAAATATTTTTTCCTTCTTTTTGGGTTCCAATTTTTGATTTGTGTCTTAATTTACATTTCAAAACAAAAAAAAAAAAAATTAAATTGATTCGAAACATATAACCAACAAAACACCATTAAATAAAAATTAATACAAAAATAACAAACAAATAACCAACTTTTACAACAATACAAAACGGCTGCGAACAATGTGTTGTAAAATTATCCTGAAATCAATCAACTACTCGACCTTCACTACAACTCCGTTCCGTTCCATTTCGTTCGGTTCCGTTCTGTTTGGGTTCCCCTATATGAAATTTATGGCTTCACAACTGCAGTGCTGCCGCTCTACCCATCACATTCCGTTGCATGAACGACAAGTTACGTGTGGATCAGCGTATCAGCCGCTTCGTCCTGCCAATCGGTTGCAACATCAACATGGATGGCACGGCACTCTTCATAGCGATTGCTTCGATCTTCATCGCCCAGATGAGTGGCATTCCGTTGGGCTTTGGCGAATTGGTGACAGTTTTATTGACTTCCACTGCTGCTTCAATGAGTTCGGCTAGCGTTCCCAGTGCTGCTCTGGTTCTGCTGCTTGTGGTGCTGACTGCCATCGATGCGCCCGTACAGGATGTAACCCTGCTCTTCGCCGTGGACTGGTTTGTGTAAGTATCATTCATGCCTTTATGGCACATATACTCGTATGTACATACAATAACATATGGCGTAGGCCTGCCACATAGCCTGATACAGCCTATGAAAAGGCTACTAAAAAGTGCAGTCTTAAGCAGTAAGTCGCAAACAGTTTTTGAAAGCATCGCGTTAATTTCAAGGGCAAAAGAAGGACCCATAGGGCTGACCGGAAATGGATTTTTGCAAATCTATCGATAATGGGTTTTCTTACTAACAATGGCTAATCGTGAAGGACAAATTCCGATCGGAAAGATATTTTGTATCCGAATGTACGCAGGATTAGTTCAAAAGAATGGGCTGAAGTCTTTATACTGGTCAATATTTAACCATCTAAAATCTTCACATGAGAAATAAATACTAAAAACAAATTTTTCGAAAAAACAAACATTTACCACCACTTGATGCTTTCATCCAAGGAGAGGCCTTGAAGGCCATCTTCAGGCTGAAACACAATGGAATCTGGTACGGCCCCTGCCTGGCATTGGAAAACAGAGAAGGCTTGGACTTCGATCCAACAATTTACTCCATCCCCCTTGACTCCATGCAGTCAATAGTCGTACTTGAAAAGACATACAGTGTAGTACTGTCAGAGACTCCGTTGTGGTCAAACTCTGAAAATGAGCCCGGCAAACACTGTTTTCGCATTTTTACGGATGGCTCCAGGATCGAGCACGGCTCCGACTCTGGGGTCTACGTGGAATACAGCAGGACAAAACCGCACTTGGCTCTTTAAATGTGTGCATCTGTGTTGCAAGCGGAGGTGTATGCTGTTCAAGAAGCGATGAACTTTGTTGTGGAAAAAAGAGGGATAGGCAAATCTGTATGTGTCTGCAGCGACAGTCAAGCTGCGCTCATGGCCTTAGACAGCCTCCCAAACACATTAGGGCCAGTCGAGTCCTGTAAATCCAGGCTGAACTATGTAGGTAGACATAATAGCCTGATGCTAATATGGGCCCCAGGACACGTGGGTAACGAGACCTCTGACTCCTTAGCTAAGATGGGCTCTGAGGCCAACTTCTTTGGCCCGCAGGCTTCTGCAGTCATTAAAGCCATGGTTAGCAAATGGGTTACAACAACCTACAAGCGAGCTTGGCAAGCTAACAGAGGCTGCAGATAGACTAAACTGATGTTACCTGTCAAGTCCGACCGACTGTCGCAAATCCTGCTGTCATTAAGCAGAACGAACTGCAGACAGCTGGTTGGACCACTTTCTGTGGGCGAAGCACATGGAAAGGTTGGGTATCTCAGACAGTGTACTCTGCCCAGCTTGTGAAGAGGAGGATGAGACGGCGGACCACTTCCTGTGCGTCTGCCCCGCCTTAGCTCGAATAATGAGGTCTTTGGCACTGATGTGTTAAGAAGCGACCACCTTGGCTCCTTGGCCCCACAAGATCTACTCAGATTTCTTCGCAGATCGGGTAGGTTTAAAGAAAATCAAAAGGGAATCCGATTGCCGTACAATGGACTTAATTGTGTCTGAGTGTTGTACGTGCTAGTTGTTCCGACAAAACAAAACTTCGTTAAATATACTCCTTTTAAAATTTGGGTGCCTCGAAATTCACTTTAGAGATATGCTCTAGTGGACCTTTTTTGAACGATGCCGAAGAAAGATTGACCTGTCCTAGCAAACATATAATTGTAATGTATGAAACATAGAGGGGAACAGATTGAAGTTGGATTGAAGACTATACATTTATTTTGTTAAATTTGTTTAGTCGCATGGGGTTTCGGTGATTTGTTAATAAAATTTAAACGAATTAAGTATAGAGAAAAATGTTTATTATCAACTTTAGTCTCGTTCTAACATTATATTCTATAATGATTCCAACATAGCTTCCATGATTGGAAGAATCCTTGGTAGTATTTCGAAGTTAGCACATTAAGGACCGCGGCTACAGCTTCCTTGATAGCATTTTGAGTTCCCTTGAAGCGCGATTTCATTTTGCAGAAGCCACTGGGCTACAGGTGGAAACGTAACGGGGTGTGGAAACGTTGAATTGCTTGCAATGATCGGATCATTGTCGTGGTACAAGGTGTAGTCATTTTCGGCGAGTTCAGACACACAGTAACGCTCTGTCCACCAAGAAATTTTCGAGCAAAACCTTTCGCCCTGAAGCCGTAGTCGAAGCGGCTTGTGCATGATTACCATTCGGCAAAGCCGAGGTTCGAAAACGCACTGTTGGCGTAAAACACAAAAGCGGTCGTTATACGAGTATAAGCGGTCGCCTCTCCGTAGGCAATGGCACACCTCTGAGTCTATTCGAATATACTTATATAAGAAATTTCCTTCAAATGCAATACCAATACTGGGGCATTCTCAACTAGCCAGGTCTCGTCTCCAATAACTACCCGACTCGCTCAGCCACTGCTGTTGCTTTGAATGCAGGAATACCAATCTTCGCAAATGAATTTTCGCTCATTTTCACGATGTCAATTAAAGAGTTCGAAACCCATCCAAGCTACACCTAAATTCTTGAGACTTAATTGCATTGTATATTAAATATATTGAAGAAAGAATTCTTATTATACCATAGTTGTTATATCAGCGCTACAACAGTCCATCCTTTTTACAGAGATCGCATGCGCACCACCAACAACATGCTGGGTGATTGCTACGCAGCTGCCGTCGTTGAAGAGTTGTCACGTAAAGAGCTAATGGCGCTGGATGCCGCTATACTTTACCAGGTAATACAATCGCCTTTAATATTTAACTTAAGAATAAAGAAAAAAAAACAACCCGAAGCACAAAGAATGTAAGTGGCGAAAATCGGTAGGAATGTGAATAAGTCCATTTATTAGTTACATACAAAAATAATTCTTTGAAAGTTTGACAAATTCAAACATGCCATGCTACATATTTGCTATGATCACTAAAAATCCGATTGCAGATGAATTGAATGTTCTGAGTGTACGTGGCGTCCAATCAACCATCGGTCAGGAGCGTGTGTCCCACAACCAACTCACAAAGTACAACTTCCAAATCACTTATGCCGGCACTACTTACATATGTTGCCAGATATTTCTGAAATAAAAACAATTATTTACGCATTCTCTTCAAGTTTTACTAATAACCACTCTTGTTTTCTTTACTATTTCATTTCTACAGGAAGTGCCACTTGGTACACCGAATGGGAATGCGTTAATTGAGGGGCAAACAGAGTTGGACAGCAAATGCTCCATGACCGATTCAGTGGTCATCGATATCAACAATGTAATCAACAGCAGTAATCTACAGAAGGGGAATATTAATTATCGCGCTTAGAATGGGGAGTTTTGCGATGGATTTAGAACACACACACGTGCACTCTCCCGATCATACATGCACACACATGCGTTCATACCAATAAGTAGAGAGGATCAAAGCGATAAATGTACAAGCAAACTATTCAAATGCACGTAGTTCTGAGTGCAATATTTAATTTTTCCTATTGTATCGAAATCAATATGAATGAATTTGATTGCGAATGTAGCGATATTTGTAGTATTATTGGGAATAGCTTGGGTAAATGGCTACAAATGCAAGATTTCAAAAACAAAGAATAATAGTTTTTAAAAGTGACATAGGTACATATGAGCTTTGGTCATTTTATAAGTGCGTACAAGAAGAGAACAATATATAAAATGTGCAATAGAACTTCCTGGTCTCCTCGCTGTGGCATAAGCACACACATATAAACATTTATAACATATACATTCGTACATAAATGCATACATACTTATATATTCGTCTACACATCCACGGGCCATTTTATTCGAAAAAGGTTTAAGTTTTTGCAGAGCGAGCTACGTACTCGTAAAAACAAAAAGCGTAATGAAAACCAACAAGTAATGACCCCTACAATAATAAAAACAATAACGAAAATCAAATCAAATGTAATTATATAACGGATGAGCAAAAAATGTGTGTTTTAAATTCTGAGGTACTACCAAAAATCCAGCAAAAATATTATATGTGAAATATCATTACATAAATACATATTTACGAGTACATATGTACCTTCATGGTAGCATTTCTAGTATGTCTGCACATATGTACTTCTGTATGTATAGACCCCATAGCTACACTTCCTATTGCATCCGTAAATATTAGAGACTGTCATTTTCTAATTAATGTCGAAAATTTTTGAAAAATGTATGTATGTATATGTATGAACAAATTATTAGCCCACCAATTGACAACACCATTTTTGTTTCTCAAAATATAAGTATACAAGTCAAAGTTCCCAACAGATGTATTCATAATCCAAAGTAGCCACAAATATTTACAAAAGTATACATATATGTAGGTATGTATGTAACCAACCAAAATAAAAAATATATATATTCAAAAGAATAATAATTTTAACTAAAATATGTCCAACAAATGTGCAATTTCACCTGTTTGTAGTCACTCCAATTCAATGATTTATTTTAGCAAATAATCGTATGTTTATTTAAATGGTCGGACGGTATTTTTATTTACACATCTGTATATCTGTATATTAATTATTGCTAAGATTTCCAAAGTATTCATCGAAAGACGGTCATGCATATATATAGACAAGTTTTAAATTGGCATAACGAAGATGTTGAAGCGCATAATGATAACAAATAAATATGTATGTATTTACACATGTCTGTATATTGGGTATTTGTTAATGATGGAGAAGAAACTTGTGTATCTCGGTAACTTTTGTGATCTTTTGATATAAGAAATACATATGTATGTGTAAAATAATTTCGTTAAATAAATTTCAATTTAAAATTTTCTTTTGCGCAAATATACGAGCATTAGCAAAAATAGTTGTACAAGGATTTCATAGTGCTAACAAAACTATAATTTTAATTCGAACAGCAATAATATTTGTGCAAATCGAAGAACAACTCCGCAAACCAACAAAAAATAAGGAAAACAAAACTGCGAAATTCAACTAACTCGAATTTTCAATAGTGAAATCTTACATACTTACATACATACCATATAATAGATGACAAATGCTTGGTAACCGAAGTTACAGAGTAAAACAAACATCAACAAATCAAGTTTTTATTCCCCATTTTTATACGCGTATGCTGGTGGAGAAGGTTGTATTTTTACTTGCAAACAAATCTGTTAATAATAGTACGGAAGCTTGTCCGTGAGGCTCAAGCCTGTGAAAATGTAACAAAGTAAGATAGAGGCTATGAAAAGTGCAAATCAGTTTCACAAGAAACTATTAAGGTTGAATATTTTTTTACTAAGTATGTAGTTAGTCCCCTTTTCTTCCCTTACATAATTTATATTGGCATTGCACTTTGGCACTATGTTTCTATTCCAATTGTAACCAACTAACCAACCAAAGAAAACAAAATTACTATTTGAGATGTTCTACTCGGGAAAATAAACATAAAACTCTATATATAGTACACGTAAATGTTCGTAGAGTAAAAAAGAAAATAAAAATATAATTGACTTAACCAAATATCACATTCGTAGACTGATTATTATTATATTTTCTTTAAAGTTCATTTGTAAACATTTTTATGTAAAGATGAACTAATAAATATCCATGTACGAAAAAGAAATGTGTGTTTTATTCGAAACAATGGGATGCAAGAAACGTTAATAATTAAGATGTGTTTTTATCGTCTGAAAATTTGAAGGAAAAACGACGATAAAAATCTTTCTCTTGAAAAATTAGCTACTCCATGCACGTGTATCGGCGATTTTCATATACACGTCAGAATTTTTTTTTTTATGTATAAAATATAGAGTTCGTAGTCCGCCTGTGTGAAAAACTTGGGATCAATTTTTAACCCTTTTTCCGTGATCCAATCGCGCTGAGTTTCTGCAGGCAGACTCGTGGAAATGTTTTTATTATGTAAAATTAAAAAAAAAATTTTATCAATTCTCAGATTTTCTTGAATTTTTTTTTCTAAAAAAAATTTTTTTTTCTAAATTTTCGGCATAACTTGAAGGGACTCCAAATTTTTAAACAGCTTATTAACCTTTAAGGGGGAAGTCTACTGTGAATTTTTCAAAAATGGATTTTTTTATTATTAGCTTAAAAAATACTTTGAACCCTCTTAAATAAGGTACAATATGTGTTACAGCTGGCTAAATTTTTCTTCGTTGAAATTTCGACCTTTTCCCGAAGCGCTCCAAAGCGCGTACCTGCTATACTGAAACTTTAAACGCATTTTTCTCGAAACTAAGTTTTTGTATACGGTGTACACGATATCTCGAGTTCTGATAAATGAATCAGCTTAAAAATTTAATTATATATTCTCTGTAATAGTGTCTCTCGTCTGACATAGGATTTTTTTGATATCGTTATTTGTTAAATTGTTATAAACAATAGTAACATCAATTTTAGGCAAAAAAAAAGAAACAAATTTCAAGAATTTTTTTTTCAACGCCAAAATTTTTTATCGACATAATCCTACGTCAGACGAGAGTCAATACTATGTATATGATAACAATATTTTGTTTTTTTGTTTTAGATCACCGAAACGTAAGATTTCATGTACACCGTTTAGGCACCTAAGAAAAGCGGACCTGCGCTTGCAGAAGTGCCACAGCGGCCATTTTGAATATTTTGACTTACAATTTTTTTTTCAAAAACTTAAATATATAATAAAGATAAGAGTTTAAATAGATTTTATGTACGAGCGGCCGCCGTAGCCGAATGGGTTGGTGCGTGATTACCATTCGGAATTCACCGAGAGGTCGTTAGTTCGAATCTCGGTGAAGGCAAAATTAATAAAAACATTTTTCTAATAGCGGTCGCCCCTCGGCAGGCAATGGCAAACCTCCGAGTGTATTTCTGCCATGAAAAAGCTCCTCATAAAAATATCTGCCGTTCGGAGTCGGCTTGAAACTGTAGGTCCCTCCATTTGTGGAACAACATCAAGACGCACACCACAAATAGGAGGAGGAGCTCGGCCAAACACCTAACAGAAGTGTACGCGCCAATTATTTATTTTTATTTTTAATATTTTGTTAGAAATAAAATCCGGAAAATAAGCCTGTTTTTTCCCTTGTCACAGTAGACTTCCCCCTTAATTTATTGTTTGATACAACACACTCTGTGCCGTTTGTATGTTTGTTACAGTTCCGGAAGTTCCGATCATCTGACAGTTGCGCTACTAGGAGACGTATACTTTGACAATTGTTTTAAGTTCTGTTGCGCGAAAACGTCTTTCTGTATATTTCAGCTTACGAAAAATGCAGTGCCCGACTCGAAATTACTTTTGTTACGTTTGTGGCTTAATCGCACCAAGTAAACATTTTAAAAATATTTCGAAAACAGTGGTTAATTCGTTTCAGAAAATATTCAAGACTGCTTATGTTCCTTACTTGTGGTATACTCCGGAAGTCGTGTGCGACTATTGCTATAGAAATTTATGCAAGTTTACTGATGGAAGGTCAACAATAAAGTACTCTGTACCAACAATTTGGCTACCAGGTACGGAGCACTGCATCGCTACGCTAATGATACCCACATCGGCATATCTCATGCAACTTTTTTTTAATTTCGAACAGGTGGCAACCCTGTGAAACATTGTCAGTGGCAACACCTAGGTGAAAAGTCTAGAAATGTGATACACTATCTGTGTGCCCAATTTCATTCAAATCCGTTAAGCTAATCCTGGGATAGTGTGGATATACCTACAGATATGCATACAAGAATTGCTCGTTAGAGTTATAAAATACAAAAAAAAAAAATTGTGACGTGTACATGAAAATCGCCGTTACACGTGTATTTTTATTTTTTATCCCCTTTCCGAAAAAGTATATTTGGTTCATAGGACAGAATGTGTGTAACGCGGTGTGATGAGAGCCATTAAGTGTTAGTTTTGTTTGTTGAGGGAGAAGTTTGAAAAGGGCAGAACTAACAGCGCTTGTTGTTTAAGTCGATGATGCCGATATCATCGGCATACGCTAACAATTGCGCGCTCATATAAAAAATTATAGGAACTTCACAGCCACAAAATAGATTTGGCTTCTTGTGAAATGTTGCTGGTAACATTCATTGTCAAATGAGAAGAAAAATCTATTTATCAGCCTCGCCCCAATTGGTTAAATTTGATAAGAAAAGAGATTTAAACAAATGAGTACACATATAGGTATATGGACATAGAGATATAAAGAAGACGTTTCGCTTAAAATTGTCATATCTGCGGGGTATTCGAACTCACGAAAGCTCACTCGCAAACGAACTGTCAGTGTGTAATGTGCATTTTAAATAGGTGTGAAAAAATGTTGCTGGCATGTTGCGCAGTGTTTCCAGGGCGTAAACTGACTACTACAATGAGCGAATTACCTATAGTAGATGGGACCCACCAATTTCATTATTTTTCTTCTCAAATAGCTGCATAATATTTTCTTGAGAAACCATAAGGGAAAGTTCTAAATGCGTTTTAGGATTTGTCGGACAGAGCGCAAATGTGATCGGCCTTTATATTATGTCTCACATATATTCATCCTCGAATACAAGGTAAATCAATTGATCAATATCCATGGCGAATTCTACGCTTTTGTGCGTGTACATATCAAACACGTTGGAATGCTCGAATGGTTCCGCCGGCATGCTTGTCGGTGCCACACAGTGTGTTAAGGTGTAAACACTGTCATTGGAAAATATGTAGATATTTTTCGGTTCGGATGAGCTGGAAGAGCAGCTTATGACTCTGCTAATTGCTCAATGTTTGACGATAAAATTGGCTTCGGCGCCTACTGTAAGAAACAGAAGGTAAGAGTTTCGCCTCGTCTTTGTAATCACTGTAGCTCAAATTCTAGCCTTTAATGAGGTAGCTGTCTGGCTAGGCAAAAATGTGACTATCATTAAAGAAATCTATATCTATTCTTATAGCCGAGCGCCGATTAAATTTCCTGGTGTGACTATTACTAATTTCATCATTGCTCGCAAGTACCGGGCATATAAAATATTGAAATTTCATCAGGGGTTTTAAATTAAAATCAGAAATAATAGTTCAAAATGTTCATAGCAGGCGTGAAACCATCCAGTGTTGTATACATTCCTTTGGCCCTTATTCAGTTCTTTAATGTAACAGGTGGCGCTAAAGTAATCCTCCTATCAGAAAATGCTATAAATTTTGTGACTAGCCCCTAATGTCAGTTCTGTTTTGACATTTGTGTAGTAAACACATGCGAAATACACGTTAATAAACAATGTTACGCTACACTGCTCCAGAACGCGGAATATTGCTGACTATTTATTTGACCAATAATCGATAGGTGACTTTGGCACAACGTGAACTTCGTCGCCGTCCAACGCCTACTGGTGAAACACTGCGACGTTTAGCCGCTCGCCTCGAAGAGACTGGCACAACACGAGATGCTGCCAGGCGTGGCAGACCCCGGAGTAGCCGTTCTGCAGAGAATATTGCTGCTGTAGCCGAGGATGTCATGGAAGCGCCGCCGACATCACCAGACGACGTGCCACGCAAATAGGTATCAGTCGACGGTCTTTACAGCGAATTTTGGTACTAGATTTGAAGATGTTTCCGTACAAAGTCCAGACGGTGCATCAGCTGTTAGCTGCTGACCGCCAATCGCGTCTAACATACGCTCAAGCCATTCTTAATCACCACCAAGAGGAAAATGATTTTTCATCAAAAATAATCATGAGTGATGAGGCCCATTTCCATCTTAGCGGGTACGTAAATAAGCAAAATTTACGCTTCTGGGACACTGAAAATCCGCGTGTAACCCACGAAGAGCCATTACACCCGCTCAAAGTCACTGTATGGTGTGCTGTTTTCGCTGGAGGAGTCCTCGGACCTTTTTTCTTCGAAGACGTCGCGGGCCAAACGGTTACTGTGAATGGTGAGCGCTACAGTGCAATGATCCACGAGTTCGTTTTCCCGCAAATTGGTGAATTGGGATTGGAAAACATGTGGTTCCAACAGAACGGTGCAGCGACACACACTGCACGTGCCACAACCGATATGCTGAAGGGTGCATTTCCCGGGCGCCTAATCTCTCGTTTGGCGATTTGCACTGGCCAGCAAGATCACCTGATTTGACCGCTCCAGACTCCTTTTTGTGGGGCTTTTTGAAGTCACGGGCTTATGTGAACAAGCCTCAGACTCTTGCAGCTCTTAAAGACAATATCCGTCAAGAATATTAGGACCTATCGCCGGAAGTTTTGGCCAAAGTGATGGAAAATGCCATAAAAAGGGCTCAAATGGCAATCAACTGTGGCGGCGGCCATTTACATGACATCATATTCTCGACTTGATGTAAAAAAAATTAAAAGACCAAATAAAAATAATCCAGAAGAAGAGTCAAAGTTTTTCATTTTTTTTTTTAAATTACAGCAAAAAAACATCGCAAGGTTACTTTTGCGCCACCTTGTATATGATAACTACTTTATCAGCATGCTTGAAATTGCATCCACGTCGATCATAGGAAAATATTAATTAGTTACTGCAGAAATCACTTAAATCAAACTATTTTCAGTCACTACTTTAACATCGGAACTTATCCCTCGCCGTCACCGTCATATGTATGTAGTTGTTATTGCATTGCTAACTTTATCTCTGTACACATTGGCTACTGGTAGTTAAAAGACAACCGCCGCCACCCCGCCACTAAAGAAGAGACAACTTTTCATGCTCAAAATCTAAGCTAAATAAACTTTGTTTAGAAACTAAAAAAGTTTGTCAACTTGCTGTGGTGGCTGAGTCGCAAACGGAGTTGAAATGAGGTGGCGACACACTTAACCGACACGTACGCTCATGTATGTATGTATACGGCGGTGTAAGCATTTATCCACTGTTGCCCACTTTTTGACGCTGGAGCCTAGACCTAGAGTTGGAGCTGGGGCTGGAGCTGGAACGCTGCCAGAGATGATAGCATGTACGCCCATATTTTTGTATACGGTGTGTTTATTTGTGTTGTTAGTGTGTACTAGTGTATTTGAGATTTTATTTTGGCTTGTCATAAAGTAATCACGCCAGATGCTAACCTCTGTTTTAGCCGATGTGTGCTTAACATCGGTTTTGTTGACGCTGCTGTTGTAGTTGGTGTGCAGCAGTCAACATTTGCCGACAACGAGTAAACATTCATGGGCTGTTAGACGATCAAAGTAGATACATATACTTATGTATAGGTATACGGATGTGAAGGCCCACGTGTGTATGTTTGTTTGCATTAAAAGCACGCTGAGTTGCCGTAACTGTATCGCAAATCTGCATGAGCCGACGAAGCTCAGTAAAGTGTTGCTGCGAATTTTAACTTTTAACAAAATAATTAAGTGTGGAATGATAGACACACACTCACACTAAACAAACTAAGTCAACTGGAAATGGAAAGAAAAGTCTTGTAACGAAATAGTTTTTGTACATACATACATACATACATACATGTATATACAACACAATGAAGCAGCCTCGCCTCCCAATTTCTCCACTTCTGAGGTTGTGACAGCACATTCTGTGCGCAGAATCTCAAAAATCCGCATGAAAACTTCACATCTAACATTCTGACTTGTTCAAATGTTAGCTGGTATGCTACGGCTACGCTGTTCATTCGGACTTTCTCCTACAAGAGACATGTAGTCGCTGCACACACATGTGTGGGAAATGTGAAAAGGCCCGTAAACCAAAGGTCTGACTGCCACCAGTTTTCTTTGCCAGCATGATATCCCCAAAATCATAGTGAATTTCAAAAAGTTTTATTTAATTACAATTTTATATGCGTTAAGTATTTATGTATTTTAGAACACCTGTGTTTATATCGAGTATATAGACACATCAATTATTGCAATCCATTAACTAGAGTTACTCGTCTAACTGAAATTTACTAATGATCTTTTAATTATATCATCCTTAGTCGTCCCATAAATTCTGTGACACATTTTGCAATATATACGGCGAGAACAAATTCGCAGAAAAAAGTTCCGTTATTTTCGTTTTTGTTCGTATGCATCTCATAAATTATACTCAGTTCCATGGCAAATTTCGCTTGTTAACAATGGAGTGGGGGCTAAGGAAAATCGCATTGCACTGATTGCACTAGATAAACAGAAAATGATGTCCGGGGAAATAAATGTATCGACCAGACCCATGTCAAGACTAATTAGAGATGATCTCCACATGAAAGCCTTCCGCCGCTCAACTGGTCATCTTTTGACAATGCGCTTGAATAAAGGCTGTGTTCGTAAATGCGACATGACTTGCAGCATAAGCATCAGTGGCAACACTGCAAGTTTGACATTTGATACTTCTTATAAAATTTTTGACAATTTGCAAATACGTTTGTTTGCATTTTTGAACGCGTATAATACTAAAATGGAAATTTTGCTGAATCTAACACTAGACGAAATTTGTGAGCAAAGAAAAGATAGATTTTCTTTAAATTTAAGAAAAGGAAGGCTATTGAAGTCAAAGAGGAAAATGTTTAGGTACAAATGCTTGTCTTTAAAAAGAAAAATACCTAAAAACAAATCGTTTATTAAAACAATAAAGTCGTCTCCCGAGGACATTTTCTATTCCCATTTCCGAATGAATTGGGCCACTTTTAAAGTAAAGTTTTATAAGTTTTATGAAAATTAATAATTTATAGTTTCACTTTATTTAGGCTTTGGAAAAGGCTTTTACTCCATACTGGGTAACTGCAAGGCTTGGCCGTGATGGTCATTCGTTAGAGAACTGTCTGTACATGACATTATGGAAGCTATGCAATAGCAGGGTGACGTTCCGACAGCGTTCGGATCGCTTCAACATTGCAAAAGGAACATCGCCCCGTGTATTCAACAAAACAATCCAAGCCATTTGTAATCTTGAAAGCGAAATAGAATGGCCGTCTGTTGACCGTCAGCAAGAGGTCATGACAAATTTTGAAAATAGCAGAGAAAGTCCCTTTCCTTTTGTTATAGGATGTTTAGATGGAACGCATTTTAACATACCTACCCCAAGTGTAGATCCGATTAGTTATTATGATCGCAAAGGAAACCACTCAGTATCCATGCAGGTTTGATTTACATGCTTCCACCTCATTATTTTTATCACTTTAATTTATTATCTTCCAGGCTATATGCGACAGCCAATATCGTTCCCTAGATGTGTTTATTGGATATCCAGGGAGCTGCCACGATTCCAATGTTTGGACAAATAGCCCAATATTTCAAGCAATAACATCTGACGAGTTACAGCTGGCACCAAGTGCTGTTATATTGGGGGACTCTGCGTACCCCATATCGCAATTTCTAATGATACCTCACAGAGACAATGGGCATCTCAGTAGGGAACAGAAGACTTTCAATTATCAAAATTAGACTCGACAGATGCAAGCAGCTTCTTTGGAGGCACGCGCTACGGTCATGAAAATATTCTTTTCACAGATAAGAGAATTTTCGCTGTTGAAGAAGTTTTTAATACGCAAAACGACAAAATCTATGCTAAAACTTCTAAAGTCGCAAAAAATGTTATTAGAAGGGTTCAGCGTAGCACCATCCAGCCTCCGTAATGGTTTGCTGGGGAGTGTCTTTTAACCCTTTCGGTCCGAACGGGACTTATATGTCCCGGCAATGTTTGAAGATACCTACAACTTTGATGGGACAAAAGACTTTTATTTCACCCATTGCAACTATTAAACATATAAAATAATTTGTATTTCCGTTAGCGGCTTTCCGTACCGAAAGGGTTAAAGGCGTTACATCTCTTCACTTTTGCGAAAAAGAGGTTAATACCTGGGCAAAAATGTACCTGGAAGACGTATTAGAAGGCGTGGTCAAGCAGTTGAACAGTACTCCCTTCAAAGGAGAGTGTTGGATCTTCCAGCAAGATTCTACTCTAGCCCATAAGGAAAAACCACCCAGCTAATAATCAATATTTTTGAGTTCATAGCCGCAAATCAGAATCCATTGGACTACAATTTGCTATCAGAATTTGAGAACACTGCCTCTCAAATGTTTTTTTAACATTTACATGATTAAATAAAGCTACCTTCTTTAAAAAAAAATATTATAATTTCCTATCTATAACGGACTTTACTTGTAACAGAAGATATGGCAGGTAAGTATATAATTTTTTCCCTCAGCTTAATCACAGTGTTCGTCGTAGAACCCACTAAGACTACGAAAAAATTGCTGCGAGTATCACTGATCCTTTGTGAACGCGAAAGAAGTGCTGCCAAACTAAGACGTCAAATTTTTATGCTTCAAAAGCAGCTGTCATAAAGTAAAAAAAAAAAAAAAAAAATTGCCCTTGAAAAATTATTTATTTAGCATAACTTAACGTGTTTTTTAAATTGAGGCGAGCGAGGTTGTCGCCAATGAATGAGATTCATACAGGGTGGGCCATATAGCATTTGCTTTTTGAACCACCTATTTTTTTGAAAATGGTAAGACAAATGACATGTCAAATGTGTTCATAATTTACTTAAAGTTTTGACATTTACGAAATGGGACGTTATACGCTTGAACAAAATTGGGAAATATTGAAAACCTATTTCCAAAGTGGTGAGTCTTCTTCTTCTTCCGCGGTTACAGTAAAGGGCCAGCGTTACCGTGACATGCTCAACGAGTTTTTGTTTCCAAAAATTGAAGAGGATGACATGGACGACATTTGGTTTGAACAGGACGGTGCAACTTGTCACACTGCCAAAGTTACACTCGTACTTTTGGCTACCGTTTTTGAATTCCGATACGAATTGGCCGCCTCGGAGCTGTGATTTAAGGCCGTTGGACTATTTTTTGTGGGCAGCCGTTAAAGACAAATGCTATGCGAACCATCCAGAGACGATTTAAGCTTTAAAACACGAAATCGAAGTTGCCATTCATGAAATTGGAGCCCAAACAATCGAAAATGTGCTTAAAAATTGGGTTGATCGAATGGCCTACTGTAAAGCCAGTCGTGGCAATCATTTGAACGATATTATTTTTCATTCATAAATGACATTGTGCAAACTTCAAAATAAAAAACAAGTTTGAAAAAATCTTGATGAGTTTTTTTTTTATAGCCGATTCAAAAAGCAAATTTTACATGACCCACCCTATAGTTGGCCTTGGTGCTAAGATTTTATTAATTTTTCCGTACTTTTATTCCTTCCGAATTTTATTTTGAATCATATTTCATGTTAAGAAAACATCTGCTGTCGAATTCTAATTGGGCATACAAATTCTGGTACAAATTTAGTTATATTTCGATGAATTTAAAGCTCAAAAGCAACCTGCATGTGGCATCATCTAACATTAATAATATCATAATTTGCACAAGAATTACGGGTATATTTTACTTTTTTCAGTGAAATCGTTGGAAGGACGAATACTTTAATTTGAAAAAATTAAACCGATAATTTGACATAGTCTTACTTGGTCTTCATGTTGAGGTTGGCATATTTGCATGCACAATGCTTCGTCTCTTAACTAAAGCATGTTAATGGTAATAAAAATATTTATTATAATCTATATCGAGTCTTGCCTTAGCTGCAAATAACTATTGATAACTATGGTTAGACAGCTGAGAATGGTAATGGAAATGTGTTCACATTTCTGTTCAGTAAGGTTTGGCAGGCCATCGTTTGAAGAAAAAAAAACTCTTTTTGTCAGGGTCATAGAGCACTGGCGGTATAATTGGTTCTTATTCCTTTCGACATGAGGAAGGAGCTGCCTTTACGGTGAATGGCAAGCGCTATCAGGCTAAGCTGACTGAATTTTTGTTTTAAAATATTTTTAAAATATTCTGATGGACCATGCATAAAATAAATCCCATGAAATTATCTTCCAGATTATAGTAAAAAATAATCAGTCCAACAATATTTCTACTTTGTATTATCATTTTAAGTTCTGAAGCTCTTAAAAAAACACTCGGTATAGTAACTGAACTTTTATAAATGATTCAATTTCTATTACGAAATCGAAATGGGATTTCTCTGATAACGGTCAGTTAGAAGATCCATCATTCGAAATTTGACATTTCTAGGTTTCTAGTCTCGACTGTTTCAAAAACCGCTAAAAAGTTGTTACGCTCTAGTACTGAAGGTTTCACGCCTTCTAATTCAGTGGTTAGTGAAAATGATTTCAACATTTCTCCTTTCAAATTACACATAATGTCCATGGGGAAAAAAATCGGCGATGTCTTGTTGTTTCTTGGAACTCTATAGAGAAGGTAGGAACAAAACCACTGGAATTCGATAAATCGGACCGTAAATTCAACTTTTTAAATACCTGAGTCTAAAAACTACAAACAAACTTTCACATTTACTTATTTATTTCAGCCTATGATCAACAATTCCGCAGATTAGTTCAGGAATAGTTTTATTTTTTAATTCTAACCCAGATATTTTCAATAAAAAGTAGTGTAAAGAAGATTGAAGTAAAATATTAAATTCTTTTAGATCCAGCTTCGCTTGGTGTGTCCAACTGAAGGCGGTGAGCACGAAACGACTGTTGCGCTTTGTAAGAAAAAGAAGACTTCGAACACTTTTCTGAACGTGTTTGTTGAATCAACCCAGTACTCCAGTATAAGGATTCTGTAAATACTCCTATTCAAGTTCATTAAGTTTTTTTGTGTTTTATCACAATCACCAGACAATGAAATCAGCCTTTGCAAAGCAAGTTGAAATTCAGTAAACTCAGTAAACATAAAGTTTAAAATTTCAACTTTTTTTCGGATCAGATAACCTACTGCTGACAATTTGCAAAATAGTTCTGGGTTAATACTTTAGATTTTTCGATAATCAGCGTAACAGGAAAAACCAATTTTTATTTACAATTTTTTACTTAAAAACGCTTTTTAACTTTTGCTTTACAGAAACAATATTTAATATCATCTACAAGATAATTTTATTGGTTCTCGAATGAATCTATTTTCTAAAGCACAATACTTCCGCATCACAAGACATACTAGTTTTAAGACACACCTTCATAATAAAGTCGGACTCCAACTTTTAGGGCTCTTTCGTAATGAAATGAAGCACAGAATGCACCCTAAATACTTGTTCCAGGTGTTGGTCTATCCGCAAGGCAGATCAAACGAAGAAGACAGAAGGCGAAACAAGCCGAAGCATTAGCTGAGGTAAGTACTCAAGCTCCGTCAACTTCGATATCTGTAATGGAAACGGGAAAGCGTGGCAGAACTGAGGATTCCTCTGTAGCGTTGCACTCTTCCGGAAATGAAACGGGGTCTGTGCCAACGACCGGGAAGAGGAGAAAGGCAAAGAAGAGGAAAGTCGAGAGACGGAATTCGGAAATGCCTGCATCCTCGCGCATCCTGCAATGTCTGCAAAAATTCTAGCCTGCGAAAACAGCAAGATCATTCTTGTTGACACAGATAAATCTGCAGCATAGCAAAGCAGATTGGAGTCTTCAGTGACAGTCAGGCTGCACTGAAGGCCCTGGAGAACGCGAAGCAAACCTCAAAGATTGTTCAAAAATGTAAGAAGAAGCTTAATTCTGTTGCAAGACAAAACAGGCTTGTTCAAGGAAACGAAATTGCCGACTAAAACTGGAGGATATTTACAGATTTGCCATAGAATCTGGGAAATTCTCACAGGACTAACTATCTTTATATCCGTCTCTATTCTTTCCTATCTCTTTCTCTGATACTTTTATCCTTCCCTCCTTGACTATCTACCCCCTTTCCAGAGCTTTAAATACAATGGGCTTTTTAGCCTGAGTGTTTTAGGAGCCACCAAATCTCCTGTTGCTCCTTGACTCGACCTTTTCAAATTTCAATTTCATATAAAAAATATCTTGGACCTTCGACTTATTCTTTTGAATTTGATTTATCTTGTGCTTATGCGTATGACAAAGTAGGATTCAACTTTTTGTTTTAGTAATTATCTTAGCTGAATTTGTACAAATGAGTTTGCTGTTAATAATTTTAAGCAAAGCCAAAAAACGGGCAATTTGTTATCAATTCATTTTAAAGGTAATTTAGAGAATTGCATAGTTAAAATATGAATCTGCACTTGTTTGCGCCTTTTGGTTTGTTGGGAGAATATGTATATGTATGTATAGCACGTATGTAGATATGATACGTGTTAGCCAACGTCCTACCAAATGCCTGCAACCCCTCGACTGGCATCTGAGTGCGGGTTGCCAAAATGGCATATTCTATTTTTCGATATTAGGCTACAGTGTAAAATAATAAACTAAAATAAAATGCCTCACTGCGACGACATCCCACATATACAAGTACATATGTGCGAATACATACATATGTGGGTATGTAAGGCGGGGGATAATCTCATATAAAAACTATGTAGTTTTGTATTACCTATTCGTAACTCTATTTGAACTGGTGTAAAATAGGCGTCAAGTAATGACCCGAACCTATTTCTCTCGTGCAATGCGATCCGGCGGGTAGACAACAGCTTCTTACGTTTCAGTTAAATTAATACTCTTATAAATATAAATTGATTGGATAGTCTTAAATTTAAAAAAAATTAATACCTATTATTAAATAATATACAGCAACATTGAAAAAGTAAAAAAAAAATGTTAAAATAGGCTTAACAAATATTTCTTAACCCTTTACCGCATACGAACCCAAACATGGTAATGCAGTTTTGACTGAATTTTATATCTAAATTAAGTGTTATAAAATAATGCAAACTATTTTAAGCCATGAAATATATCGCAATAATTAAACGCAAAAAATTGTCTATAGTTTCATGACATTTTGAAATAACCTCACTTTTGTGGAAGTGGGCAGAAGAGCAGAATTGCAATGCGAGTAATTAATTTTTAAAAAAGGATAACAGAGTAAAATGTAAGTACTCTTTGACAAAAAATATAATAATTTCATGGAGTTGATATACTCATCTTTCTCGACGGATAATAAATTATAGCTTTTCAACTGTTTTCTGAACTCTTTCTTTTCTATATGGTTCAGTAAAAAAAAAACCAAAATATAAAATCGTTTCATTATTTTTCCTTTAACATGCCTTATTTGTAACTAAATAAACCTTTTGTCATCGGGAAATTTTTTTTAAGGTTTTATTAATTCGTGCAGTATAGGATTAATATTATGCTATAATCTTATTCTCTCTCGGAAAAGGGAAACTTTTTAATGTACAACATTTAACTATGCATCGAGCGTCTTTAAAGGATTGGCTCAAAACGGAGCATTAAATATGGAATTTAGCAGATCCAGCGAGCACGGGCTGGCATCGCCCCAAAATGAACTAGTTCCACTTTGGTCTGGCGACAGCCCAATTCGCTACAGTATGGAAGTTGCATTAAAGTTGCTAATATTGAATTTCTTACTTTGTTTTTGTTAGTGCACATTTTTGTTGACTGGCGAAAAAATGCGCGCCTGCACGAGTATATGTATGTATGTATGTATGTACATTGAGTCAAACTTACTTTTGCCTTTTGGTTCGTTTTTGGGTCTCATTTTTTCTCTGGTGCACATTTTGGTTATTTGTGTACTAAGCTACTCGATGCTTTGCTCGCTTCGCGTTCTTACGTCGCTTGTTGAAGTTTTTTGATATTTTTTGTTCTCGCTGTTGCCTAAGATGCATAATAATTTATGATCGCGTCCAAGATGTGGGTTAATCGTGTACTAGGCTAAGTTTGAAGTTTTTTCGCTATTATTTTTACATGGCAGTGCTGTTTCTACATTTTTCCGCGCTGAGCCGCCATGCCGCTGATCCATGCAGAGATTTTTCTTTCACATATGCATACTTCTGCTTACAATCTGTATGTGCACATATGTATGTAAATATATATGCACGTATCCACACATTGCTAGCAGATGAATAATTTCCGGTTACTTTGTTTTTATTTTTAAATTAGCTAATTGAATATTTTAGACTTCTAGCATTTAAATGTTGCACCGCAAAGCTACCTTTTATACCTTTTGACCCTTTTTCCCTTTTCAGACATATGCAGCTACTGGATATCAACTTCACTTCACACTTGGCTATTCGCAAACAAACGATAAAACTACGGCAAATATTGAACCAAATTGCGTCGGCTTAACATTTTCCCAACAAACGACCATTGATTTGCGCACATTTACACACAATCGTACATATACACATACATTCGTGCATACATATTCAGATTAAAGTGGAGTAAAGAAAGGTTCAGGTAGCCAACTGCACTGAGAATGCACTTTATGTTCATACTCGCCACACAAACAAACAAATTTTTGATAGTTCTGCCGGTGAGCAAATCGACTGTTTTTACGATCCAAACAATGCAACAAAATCGCCTGTGCTTACAATGTTAATTGTTCCTAATGCATGCGACTAATTTCCCTCTCTTCTCACTCCATCTGCAGCGCTTGATCTTTATCTGTATTGCGTCGGCAGCTTCTGTTTGCCGTTTGATATTTGCTTAATGCGGAAAATTGTTTGCTGTAAAAATTCACATCCTCCAGCCATTACGATGCGCAATTGACGGCGACTTCTTACTCGTATAAACTTCTAATCCGGCTTTGTTGGAGGTTGCTACGGTTCTTAGAAACAAAATTTCAAAGGCCACCGGCTTTGTTTATTAACATGGTAATGCAGCAGAATTTTTGTTTAATGAGTTCGGCAGGTGAATTACGATTGCACCTAATGCTGGTACTTCCATAGTATAGGTTGTCTGCCGCAATAAACATGATAGAGTCAATTACTTTAAGCAGTTGTATCAATTGATTACCTCAAAAATCTATTCCATGAAATGAATTTAGGGATACTCTCACCCGAAAATCAATAAATGATCGGTAATTAAAAGTATGCGCGTGGATTCATCGACCCTTTTCTTTGTTATTGTTGCTGCTGTAGTAGCTGACAAATCACTTGCTTAGAGTGTTGAAACTATCAGCCCTCGTCGTCAATGTTATTTAACGGTAGATCCAGAAAACGGGTGGTTTCGACGGAGTAGGGCGAAAGGGTGACGATTTGTAGATGGGCAGGTTTAAGAGGGCATGTGAGGAGGTCGTTAAGGTCATGCGAGCTACATTTAAGTGCCTCACATATGTGAAGAGTGCCGGGATGAATTCTGGGTAAGTGGGAGCTTAGTCTGCTTCAATTTTCAAAACATAATTGTGTCAGAGTAAAGAACCGCTAGACTTGTCGTTTTGCTTTGAATTTCTGAAATTAACAAATTTTGGTTTCCTTCACCAAGATTGAGTTTTGACATGCTTTTAGGTTTGAGTGACTTTAGGAGAGGAACAACTTTTATTTTGCAATAGGTAGAGCGAAGAAACTCTCGATTACCTATAAAAATACTCAACCTCCTCTATATGTGCATAGATTTGTTTATTTATCCCTAAACCACTCGGAAATAGTTTTTTGAACTTTAAGCCCGCGCCGACTTATGCGGATTATGCTGTTCATACGAGTACAAGTTGCGTTGCGGTAACGTCACTCTATTGTTTACGCTTAGTCTCGGTTTGTCGGCTAATTTGTGCAGATTGCTTTGTATTGCGAAGATGTTAGTGGAACTAAAATGCAATACAAAACATTTGCTTGGTTGGCGAGATAAATTACCAAAATACAGAGAAAAATTTGAAAGTCATTGAAAATAGTATTTTCAAGTTGCATGCATAGGCATTAGTATTTACATATGCATGTATGTATGTATGTATATATAAGTTTGCAATCATGAAAAGAAAGTGCGGAAAAGTGACTGTGGAACAACTCTAAATTTTAGAGAAAGTGGCATAAAACAACATTTAATTCATGCACTGCTATGTCGAAAAGATGCGCTGCCTAGCTACGTCACTTTGCTCAGGGCAGTTTATTTGGATCATCGGCTAAATTTATTATAATCAAAATCACAAAAATTGCTGGCAAAGGAAAATTTAAGAACTATCTACTCCCAAACAATTTTTCAACTTCAAACAGATAGTGCTTACAAAAGTGCATGTTTTGATGTGAAAATATGTGAAACCATTTTTGTTGCGTGTTTAGAGTAAGCCAACTCTTACTAATGTGATTTTTGAAAATGTGAATGAGCTGGCAATCTTTTACCGATTGCGAAGGAACTAACGAATACGACAAATTATTTCTTAGTGTTTATTTGCGAATTATATTACGAAATAGTAGAGGAGACTGTGACAACAGTGCCCGATGACGAATAGTTCGAGCTTCGTTGAAATCGACAATTTTGAAAACATTTACATGCGTTCATCGTTATATGCAGATATTTTTTGCTCTTACCAAAACTTCCATCGTTGTATTCGGTGCATCAGTTGCGCATGCATCTGTGGGAAGAGTAAGAGCATAATAGGCCAATCCCAATGGGTCCGTTGCGTCTGTTGCGGCAACGAATTTGACTGACAGCAAAATAGATTATGTGTATTTGAGTCGAAGGCGCCACACTCTTGCCGTACGCCATGCCGGGATGCACAACAACTGAGAACTTTCTACTGCCAACAAAAACCTGTTTACGTACAACGAAATATAATATATACTACGTTCACGACAAGAACATCTGATTTTTTTTTTGTTTATATGCGGCAATACTTTCATTGAGGCTCCACGGTACGTTTCACACGTCACGTCAGTTAAAGGCGTTGCCGCAACCTATTGCGAAAGACATATAAATTTCTATCATTTTGTGTGACATGTGCTACTCTGCTTCTGTTTACAATTTGAAAGCTGTAAAGTAAACTGTGAGAGTATAGCAAACTTTTTTAAGGCTCACATTTCTCCACTTAGTGCAAAATCGAAAATCAACTCATATTGCAAATTATGGTTTTAATGCCGGTAGAAATATACTTACATATCCAGACGGAGTCAATTAATTTTTAAAATTGCTAGGTAGTCCAATTTGTTCATTATTCCGTCGAAAGAAAAGATTACCTACGCCTTTTGTGCGCATTACACAATGTGCTGCTTCTTCCGTGCCGTCTTATTGATCTTATTCAGATATTGGTTATTGAGCGCTTTCCCCTCCTGGCGCCGCACTAAACGGCGTCCATCAGATCTAAATATATTAAGCTTTGACTCATCTGTCTTCTTTAATACGACGATCAATTTTTATTTCTGCCTGCGGTGTGCAAATGTACATATGTATTTGGTCTTCCACTATCACTTGCTACTGCCAACTGTTTCCTGTTATAAGGGTAGATCCACCCTCAGATTCAGCTCGTAAAGGATCAAGCTGTGATCCGAGAAAGAATTTTTGTTGGAGATCCTACAATTGTCTACCCTTACTAAACTGTTTTCGGAAATCACTTCAATCACTTCCGCCCATCCCCTAAAGTACTCCGTACTGGGAAAGGTGATGGTGGAGGTATTACCTCTGTTATATACCGTCAGGTTAGTATTAATAATAAAATCGCTCTTCTCCGAGCTGCCCCACAGAGAGTGCGCCGCGTTAGCATCGCATCCGAGTAGCAGGTTTTTGTTCCTAGCTTCAAGCACAAACCGACAAGCTTCTTCGGGTCGCGCTGGCCGATCATGTCCTATGTAGCTGGAACCAAGTACTATGCCGACACCGTCAGCGGCTTCCACCTTAATAGCCGTCACATCCTGACAACAATACAAGATCTGGGACTACTTTCAATCCCTTTGTAGAACAGGATATGGCTATTTCTATTAAACCCCTTCACATCAGTGCTCCGCACCTAGGGTTTTTGGATTAATGCGATGTCAACGACCTCCTTAGCCAGGAGAACGGTTAGGTTGTCCGTTGCAGTCCTTGAGTGCTGCCGAACTGAAGTTTGTTTTCCACTTTTCCCACTTTCCATTTGGAAAAGGAAGGATACGCTATTCTTTTGTGGAACCTTCGCTTTTATGGTGCTCCAGCCATCCATCGGAACATTGCGATTATGAGCTTGTAGGTAAGGAATCAGCTGTTTGGCCTCGTACTCCATGTTCGACATCCAGATGCGAGCCGTCGGCCGTTGTGGGATTTCGCTGGCCGGGATTAGTTTGAGCCTTAAACCTTCCCAGTCGTTCTGGATCTTGCCAACAACTGTTTGCAGAAAATCAAGGGAGAGCTGATCATCGCATTTGATCACCCTGTATCGGCGGAACACCTCCTTTGAGTTAAATCCTGGCACTTAACCCTCCAGGTTTGCCATGACGTGATCAAGAACAATACGATACAACCGTGCCTCGATCCACGGACCACTTTTCCAATGCAAGGTCACCGAGGTTGGTCATTTCGTCTACCAACGCAGTTTGCAGGTGATCCCGTGCCAGTTCATTAAATGTGCGTTTGGCTGGTTTGGGTATTGAAGCGGTGGGAACCGACTCTTTGTGGTTCTTTGAAGGCTTGGCGCTTTCGTCCTGTGAACGATTGCGTTTCACGGATTCTGCCTTCTGGATAGTTTGGAATGAGTTTTACCTTCGGCCTCATTTTTGCTTATTCTGCCGAGAATAGCCGGAGACCTCTGGTAAGGCTTATACCTGGACGGGCTTTTTTTACGTTTTGACGCTTTTGCCTCTTGACATCAGCGGAGGTGGATGGTTGATTTAAAGTTGACGGCGTGCTGGGACCCACATCTTTGCCATCAACTGTCTCTTGACTGAAGGCCAAGACTTCGTCTTCTGAGGAAGTTCCCAACTTCCTCAGTTTGCTAGTGTCCGTCCGTGTAGTCCATTTGTCCGTCCGTTTTGGCTTCGTGTCCGTCCGTTTGTCCGTCTGCTTGTGGATGTTATCCGATTTTTCGGGATTTTCTGTATTCATTACTGTTTCGTATGATCACATGCCCCGGCAGGGGGCTGCACATGTTACCATGTGCGGTGACTAAAGAGGATATCGGGGAAATAACCGGTCAACCATGGCAGTGCCCCATACTACGGTAAGGCTACCGTTACAACCTGAAGCGGCCTGGTATCAGGAGGGCTCCGTTAGAAGACAGCCTAATTTTATGCCCCGGCTGCCGAACCCACCCAATAGGCACGGGTCGCATCACACCTTGGGTTGAGGGAACTTTTTTAACAAAGTTTATATCTTCGATTTTCTTGTAATTTGTAATAATATATTGCAAGTTTTGTGGTTTTTTAATAGTCTCGCCTATTTCGCGAGTGCTCTTGTCTTCTTGCAAATATTTAATAATCAGCTTTTGAAGTTTGTGTATTTTCAATTTTTTGGACTTTTTTTTTCTAAAATATTATTTGAAAAAACATACACAATGATACCGGGTCACCTCGGGGTATAACCATGACCTTGCCGTGGTATGGGGCGCTGTCACGGTGGTCGGTGATGGTATGAAACAGATGGAGTCCTTCAAACAAAAAACCTCTATGGATAAGCAGTCCTTAAATACAAAGGAAGCTATAGCTTCCACCCCCAAATCTGGATCAAACCAGATTTCTTTTAGTACGGCGGAAGCTGGGATAATCAAGTCTAGTGGAAGTATCAGTACATCCAAGCCCTTCACGGCTAGCCCATTTCGTACGGCGGGAGCTGGCGCTGAGCACAAACCTGGTAACAGCAGAAGTGGCGGTACTAACAATAAACCTCTGGCCAAGGAGTCAATTTCCTGTACCACCAATACCGGGACTAGCCTTCGTAAAGGTGGTAAAACTGAGTGTGAAACGACTGATACCTCCGCAGTAGCAGAGCTTGCACGGCATGGCTACATGGAGAGACGTGCTGCTTTTAGGCTACTGGAGCGCTTGAAAACGATTCCAGAGGGGGAGTGGTCTGTCACACAGAAACATTCTTTTGGTTGAGCGAGAAGGGTAATGGAGGAGTCCGTTCGGGGTTCTGAACCGAACCCAAAACGTCAGTTGTCGGACGACCCACCCAGCAACCCCAGCACGTTGAAGAAGCCCCGAAACACCAAGACATCTCCAGCTACACACAGCGAAGCTGTCAGAGGCCCACAGCTATGGGCGGTGGTTGATAAAAGCAACCCTGACGGCATTATTTTGCCTGACAATTGGAAGAAAGTGGAAGCCAGGTTCTCAAGCGTTTTCTTCCAAATTCTGAAGTAGAATCCTGGTCCAGCTCATTTCTGTCGCGATAGCGGATGGCATCTGAACCACGTGAAGCTTATCGCCTGTGCCGATCAGAGATCAACTGATCTTTACAAAATAACCATTTCAAGGATCGGCGAAGTATGGCCTGGGTCTAAACTCGAGACCGGCCGACTACCATCTTTTCCGCCTCCTATCAAACCATATGAAGGGCGTTACCTTCGACAACAAAGAGGTCCTTAAAAACTGGCTCGATAAATCTTTGACACCAGACTAGGAAGTGCATCAACAAATTGTTCGAGAGGTGGGAACAGGTTGTACACAGCAACGGGGAATATATAATTGATTAACTTATTGATATAATTATTGGTTTTTGTATGCATAAAAGCCTTCGGTAAAAACGCTACGAACATATTCCCCAACCTAATACTTTAATATTTTATCTGTGAAATAACTCTATTTAATTTATAGTAGTAGATTTCGAAGCTTTTGAACCAACCTCCAACTTTTTGGCAGAGACTTGCAATCTTTTTTGTACCGATGGTAATCATATTAAACTAACTATTAATTCACTTTTTTGCTAGAAAGGTGTCGCAAATAAAATATATACTGGGTGTCACCTTAGCAGTCAAAAAGGTGACGTTGCTTATTACTTATGTACATTGACAACACAACCTTACAAATAATTAATAGTTCTTTTACCCAAGAATTAGGTGACTCAATCCTATGAAGTGTTTGGTCACTGAGTCCGAAAATCTTCATAATATGTATTTGTTTCAGTCATATAAGTATTTTCCGAAATATCGTAAAATGGCGGTTTCAGATTAAAGAAAAAGTGAATTCTTAAAAATTTAAAATATTTGGAGAACTCGTGTCTTAAGGTAACAAACAAACAGCAATAAAATATTTAGATTTTTGAGAGGATTTTTCATAAAAAAAATTGATACTTAAATTTTTAAATTTTACTTACTTATAATTACACTCATTCCTTAACGTAGGGGCGATCGAGGCATCGCGAAGCTTAGATCGGGAACGCCTGTGTGTGGCAGTAAAAGATAGTAAGGTAAAAATAAAATAATAACTATCAACAATAAATCCAAAATAAATAAAAATACTCTTCAATAAAAGAGATTCCGTCCACGGAATAAGATAAAAGGGGAATATACTATATAATACATTGCGTGTATCCCCGCCGTTATTAGAGGTCTAATATGACGCGCATGATTGGAAAGAAATGTTGTTACGAACAGTCTGGCAGCACGGTCAGGATAGATCCCATTGTGGCTCAAAAGCAACACTGAAATACGTTCGATCGGTGATTGGTCGATGAAAAAAGAAAAAAACGGGAGAAACATAGAAAATCGAAAGCCGTGTAGGAAAAAGGCAGTGCGCGAGCAGACAACAGGGCAAACAGAGCAACCAAATTTTTTAATTCATTTTTGTACACCTTATTTAAATAAAGTTATTGAAATGCAAACAATGTTTGCCAACAAATGTGTTGCTTCATATATTCAAATAATTTGCAATCTTGCCATGCCCATACTACTGTAAAGTCCGCATCATTTTCATTACATGATATAATGGCAGAAGTTTGAAGCATACTCAAATGCATGTTTTTAGGCTTGTTACCAACGCAGTTCCCGATTAGGTCCCATTTTGGTAATAGAAAGTTACTATTTATGCATGTAATAAGCCGGGAATACCTTCTATTGTTTCTAAACTTATGTCTAATGCTTGTTTTAGCGATAATCAAAGTTTACCTTTTCTTGGGAAAGGCGGCATAAAAAATCTCAAGGCCCTTAGATCAAAATGTTTGAGTCTCACTCTAACTTCTTTCAAATCTGTTCGACTTTGTGCTCATTTGGAGCCAGAAACCTAAGACTGACGACCCTAAACTAAATAATAGGGTCGGTTCACTCAAAGTTGCTGCAGCTGAACCTCAGCTACGGCTGTGTATCTACTGTAGTGGCTTTTAAGCTGAGTTAAAAGCTATAAAAGGAGCTGTGTTGTGGACTGGGAACTCGTCTGTGGCAACACAACTGATCACTGTCCACTGTAATAGTCAGACTACCAGAATACATCTACCGGGTAATAATACTTCCCGCAAATAAGCAATAAAATATAGGTACTCCATCCTTGTGGAGAGTGGCAAATACCGTAAGCTATTCTCACCTAGCCATGCCTAACAATACATTCACAAACATTGGAAGAGTAAAAATATGCATCCGCGTTTCCAAACTTTACCTCACCGAATTTTTGAACAAGACTCGCACCGCAGTTTGGCTCCTAATAAAGCATGAATGCGGAAAATCCTACTGATATGTGGACAGTTAGATACCATTACCAGTTTTGACAGCTACTAAAACATAATAATTGGAAAAACTATCATTCCTATCTGGTCACCCTTTAGTGTACTTGTATATAGAAAAAGAGGAAAAGACACAGGCGCGCGCTGATTGGTTTTATAAATTCAAATGATTTCGACGATCAAAGCATTGAACAATATTTGAATGCAAATGTTGATTTTTGTGTTCTGATTTCTATATGGTTGAATTGAAATTCTTAATTTCGTTGAGTCGTGCATTGTGTTTTATAATTCTGTTACTCGCTCATAGTTTTCTGGAAAGTCAATCACAGTAAATGAAACAGCAGACTCCGAGCTCAATTTGATGCTTACTTGCGAATTAAAGAGAATTCCCTATTAGTTTTTAAAATAATTACTTCCCTCAGTTTAAGAGCTTTAGCTGTATTACTAATAAAAATGATATCTGGCTTTTGAAACGGCCCTAAACTACTTGTACCATAATAATCTGTCACACAGTTGGCCAATCGGCTGTTAAACAACTCAGTGTCATAACATTATGGAGAAGGATATACCCTGCAGGGAAAACCTAACTTGTTTAAGAAATTTCCGTAACACGTTTCAAAACTGCCACAAATTTATTTGAGTTTTTAATAAAAAGAGATTTGCATATGTAGAACAAAATTTCCAATAAAAGGCAGCCTAATTTTCTTTTGGCACTATTTGCTGCTTTGCCCACCTCGATGCAGGATCAAAATGAAATAGGTATCATTAACATTTCAGATATGATACAATAAACTGATCTTTGTATTCAAACGACCGAAATAAAATACAAATAGAGATACTAACACTTTTATACCGACTCTGAACGCCATATTGGTTTAATGAGAAGATTTCTATGGCAGAAACGCCATAGGTAACGAGGTTTCGCCATTTCCTGCCGAGTAGTGAGCGCTATTAGAAAAAACTTTTTGAGAGGGTTTTGGCTGCATGTTAGAATTTGGATTGATGAGAAAGGACCGGCAACCGCACATCGACTAAATAATTTGCAGGCCATAAAATAGAGAACTAAATATGTCAGTATCTAAACGTATAAATATAACTTCAGTGGCATGAAAAAGGTGACCGAATGAATTATCACCGAGCTAAAGAAAGTAGAAGAGAATCAACACCTCTTTTCCGGCAGGGTATATACTTGTTGCATACTCACATATTATGCATATGGGTATGTAGTATACATACGTTGATGGGTGCCGGCTAAATCAACCGCAACAGGTTTTTGCGTAAATGCTCTTCGAGTTTTTCGGACCAACTATTTACTCTGCAGTACACACTGGCCATTGTTCGCCACTGTATGCTGATAATAAAATAATTTTATGGCTTTTTGCCTGCTCATAATGCCAATTTCAGTGGGCCTTATGTCAGTTCATCAACAGGCGTGTTGAAGCATAGGTGTATGGCATTTGGCAGGCGGGAGACGACAGACGGCATTTGCTATGCCAATGTATCATCCTTGCGTCCACGGATATCTAAATGTGCTTGTGCGCGAATGTGTTGACCATGTAGCATACGTGGCGCGAATGTGGGATTGATTCGGCGTGTATCCATGGTTGCTACTCATTTGCGGTTGGTTCATGCATCCTTGTCATTTGCTTAAAATTTTCCATTATTATTTCTAGGAAAACAAATGTAGAGAAATTATCAGCGGTGTTGGCGATAAAACTATTACCACTTCGGAATATGATGATAAGGGGTATAGTAAAATACCTACAAGATTCAAATTTCAGTGGTTGAAAGCTATGTATGTACTTCTCTCGATTTTGGAGCCAAATGTGAACGGGTTAGAGATTTAACCGTGCCGAGGTGGATATATTAAATGTATTCGGCCGCCGTAGTCGAAAGGGTTAACGCGTGACTATCATTGGGTAGTGCCCGGACGCGATAGATAAAAATAGATAAAATTATAGAAAATGTTTTTTTACTGTCGGTCACCCTTCCGCAGGCAATGGCAAAACCACGATTGTATAATACCTATATCCGACACGAAAACCCGTCTGTCGTTCAGAGGCGGTGTAAAACTGTAAGTTATTCCATGTCCCTCCAATAAAGAATGTGACCGTCCATTACATATGTACATTTAAAATGGTCATAGAATAGAATGGAACAGTTAGAGCAATATTTACCAGTAAAACAGTTGATGCAGTTGCCGGAGCAAGTTATCTTGCTATCCTAGCACACGGCCGCGTCTCTAAATCGACTAATGAAAGAGCATATTGAGAGAGCAAGTATTCCATGATCATACCGTCTCTCTTAAGGAAGTAGTAGAAGGAGTAAAACTCCGCTAACAACTATTGTCTTTTTAAACAGTTGGTTTAAACAGCTGACGCACGTTTCGTGTTTTGTTTCACTGTCAAACATCTTCAGTTTGGTTTATAATTTAATCATGAATCGTCTTACAACCGAACAACGCTTGCAAATCATTGAATTTTATTATAAAAATGCGTGTTCTGTTAAGAAACTTTAAAGTCGCAAAATTGTGTTCAGCGACAAAGCTCATTTTTGGATCAATGGGTACATAAATAAGCAGAATTATCGATTTTGGAGTCAAGATGAGCCAGAAGAATTGCAAGAACTACCAATGTATCCAGAAAAGATCACAGTTTAGTGCGGTTTATGGGCTGGAGGTATCATTGGACCGTACTTCTTCAAAGATGCAGCGAATCGTAACGTAACTATGAATTTTGCCCAAAATGTAAGAGCTCGACTTAGATGACATGTGGTTTCAGCAACACGGTGCCGCATGCCACACAGCACGCGTAACAATGGACTTGTTGAGAGGCGAGTTCGGTGAACATTTGGTTTCACGTTCGGGACCTGTCAATTGGCCACCCAGATCGTGCGATTTAACGCCTTTAGATTATTTTTTGTGAGGCTATGTTAAAGCTCATGACTATTCAGACAAACCTGCTTCAATTAACATTTTGGAGGGCAACATTTAAGCATTTATATGTGAGATACCGGCCGAAACATTGGAAAGAGTATGCCAAACTTGGACTAAGGGGATGGGCCATTTGAAACGCAGTCGCCATTTGAACTTACTGCATCTAAACTAATAGCATATGAAGATGACATAGCCATAGTCGTGACAGGCAAATACCTAGATACCGTGAGCGACATAATGAATAATATACTCGCAACAGCGCATTAATGGGCAACTCAGACAAGCTTAGGGGTAAACGTCGACAAAACGTGATACTTTTTACTAGAAGATAAAATATTCCCAAGCTAAACGGCGTAGAACTGACTCTTAAAGACCACGCAAAGTATGCCATCTTGGAGTAATTTTGGATAGCAAACTATCATGGAAGCCCAATAAACTGGAGAGGAAGAAAAAGGCCAGTAACGCACTATATGCATGTAAAAGAATGCTGGGAGTTACGTGTGGTATACTTCCTTCAATAACGTATTGGTGCTACTCAGCTGTAGTAAAGCCAATATTACTCTATGGTGGTGGACTGCATTAAGAAAAACGACACATCAAACTCCTATGATAAGTATTGAACGTCTTGGTGCAATCTGCAATTAAAACTATATTACTATTACGGCAACACTTGAAAGAATACTCAACCTACCACCGATTGACATTGCGGCAGAAGATCTGGCAGCTAGATCTGCCGCAAGACTGAATTCAACGGGTAAATTTACTTGTGAAATATTCGGGCATATCCCAATAGGTATGAGTTATCGGGCCAATACGGATTATATGACTCCGAAATACAATTGGGTAAAGAGATTTGAAACAACAATAGCAGAAGAGGGGTGGAAAAGGGGTATGAAACCCAATACGCTTAATATAGTTACTGATGGCTCGAAAATCATGGACGGAGTAGGTGCAGGGATTTATTACGCAGAGCTAGAAAATAAGCGGCCAACTAAGCTCCCTGACCCAGTATTTTTCAAGCAAGGTTCGACGTTAGGGCCAGGGAAGCCATAGAGACTAGCGGCAGATAGACAGTTACACATCTATTGCGTACCTGGACATAAAGGCATTGCAGGAAACGAAATTGTAGATGAGATTGTCAAAAGCACTGTTTACATACAATTCGAACAAGAAAACGACGTACTGAAACCTTCAACTACGGTATACAATCACATCGCTGCGGACATGAACACATGGATAGACAGGAGGTGGAATAATCTACCCACTTGCAAAACCGCGAAAATCATGTGCACATAGAATGCAGATAAATACGCCAGATTTGTACTAGCCCTGTCGATTAACGATTTTTTATGGCTGGAATTGGATGGTATTGATCTGGACAACGTTAATTTTCAATAAGACGGCGCTACGCGTCACACAAGCAACGAAACCATTGATCTTTTACAGGAAAAGTTTCCGGACCGTGTTATCGCTCGAAGAGGTGCTCACAATTGGCCACCGAGATCTTGTGATTTAACACCTTGTGACTTTTTTCTTTGGGGGCCACGTGAAACAGAAGGTCTACGCCAATCGTCCAGGGGCGATTCAAGACCTCAAAGATGGAATTCGTGAGGCTATCGAGGATATAGGGCAGCCACTTTGTAATTCGGTTATGGAAAATTTCATAAAAAGGATATTGTCCTGTAAGCGTGGTCGTGGTGGTCATTTGCCTGATGTTATTTTTCGCTATTAACGACATACCGTCCTCTTTATAATGAAATAAACATCCGATGATTTATATTATTTAAAAAATAGCATTTTTCTTTGAATATCAAAAATATTAAATATATTAAAAAAATAAATATACCTATTAAAAAACCCTTTATATTTACTTGTATATTGGAACATGTTTGATTTTGTTGTGACCGCAATTTATGCCTAAACTTAAAAAAAAAAAATAAATAATTGGCGCGTACACTTCTGTTAGGTGTTTGGCCGAGCTCCTCCTCCTATTTGTGGTGTGCGTCTTGATGTTGTTCCACAAATGAAGGGACCTACAGTTTTAAGCCGACTCCGAACGGCAGATATTTTTATGAGGAGCTTTTTCATGGCAGCAATACACTCGGAGGTTTGCCATTGCCTGCCGAGGGGCGACCACTATTAGAAAACTTACTTTCGTTTAATTTAAGATGCCATATATTGTCCCAGTCGTATATTTCATGTATGGCTAATTGTAATTGCACTGTCGATGAGTTTTCCGTGTTTTTAAAATGGAGAAATCAACGAAAAATACAATTGATTTTAAAAATTGAAAAAGTCAAAAAAAGCGGAATTCAAGATCTCACTAAATTCGCAAAGAGCTTGAGTCATAGGTCCATAGGTCCACTCTAATTGGAGTGCGCATGCTAGAAAAGGATTTACTTAATGCGATACTGAAAATTACTAGGCAGATTTTTACTAGAAACATAACGGTTAATTCTGCTGAAAGCGGGAGATAATTAGTTTTATCAGAAATAGTAATTTTGTCGAGTATAAAGGAAACAAGTAAATATAAGTTTCTATTACGCAAAGTTAATTCTTCTTCTTAATTGGCGCGATAACCGCTTACGCGATTTTGGCCGTTTCTTTCTCGTGCTAACCGGCGCCAATTGAACACACCAAGTGAAGCCAAGTCCTTCTCCACCTGATCTTTCCAACGCAGAGGAGGCCTTCCTCTTCCTCTGCTACCACCAGCTGGTACCGCATCGAATACTTTCAAAGCCGGAGCGTTTGTATCCATTCGGACGACATGACCCAGCCAACGAAGCCGCTGGATCTTTATTCGCTGCGCTATGCCTATGTCGCCGTAAAGCTCATACAGCTCATCGTTCCATCGCCTGCGATATTCGCCGTTGCCAACGTGCAAAGGTCCAAAAATCTTACGCAGAATCTTTCTCTCGAACACTCCAAGCGTCGCTTCATCGGATGTTGTCATCGTCCACGCTTCTGCGCCATACGTTAGGACGGGCATGATGAGAGTCTTGTAGAGTGTTAGTTTTGTTCGTCGAGAGAGGACTTTACTGCTCAGTTGCCTACTTAGTCCAAAGTAGCACTTGTTGGCAAGAGAGATTCTACGTTGGATTTCAAGGCTGACATTGTTATCGGTGTTAATGCTGGTTCCTAAATACACGAAGTCTTTTACAACCTCGAAATTATAACTGCCAACAGTGACGTGGGTGCCGATACGCGAATGCGCCGACTGTTTGTTTGAAGACAGAAGGTACTTCGTTTTGTCCTCGTTCACCACCAAACCCATTCGCTTTGCCTCTTTATCCAGTTTGGAGAAGGCAGAACTAACAGCGCGGTTGTTAAGGCCGATGATATCAAAATCATCGGCATACGCCAACAATTGTACGCTCTTATAAAATATTGTGCCTGAGCGATTAAGTTCTGCGGCTCGTACGATGCTCTCCAACATCAGGTTAAAGAAGTCACACGACAGCGAGTCACCCTGTCTGAAACCTCGTTTGGTATAAAACGGCTCGGAGAGGTCCTTCCCAATTCTGACGGCGCTGCTGGTGTTGAGCAACGTCATCTTACATAGCCGTATTAGTTTTGCGGGGATACCAAATTCAGACATAGCGGCATACAGGTAACTTCTTTCCGTACTGTAGAATGCAGCTTTGAAGTCGACGAAAAGATGGTGTGTGTCGATTCTCCTTTCATGGGTCTTTTCCAAGATTTGGCGTATTGAGAATATTTGGTCGATGGTAGACTTTCCAGGTCTGAAGCCACACTGATAAGGTCCAATCAGTTGGTTGACGGTGGGCTTCAGCCTTTCACACAATACGCTCGTTCGAACCTTATAGGCGATATTTAGAAGACTAATCCCGCGGTAATTGGCACAAATTGCAGGATCGCCCTTCTTATGGATTGGGCAGAGCACACTTAAATTCCAATCGGCAGGCATGCTTTCATCCGACCATATTTTGCATAGGAGCTGATGCATGCACCTTACCAGCTCCTCGCCGCCATGTTTGAATAGCTCAGCCGGCAGTCCGTCGGCGCCCGCGGCTTTGTTGTTTTTTAGCCGTGATATTGCTATTCTCACCTCGTCATGGTCGGGTAACGGAACGACAATTCCGTCGTCAACGATTGGGGTATCGGGATCTTCACATTCTCTATGACATGCGCAGCTGTCACCGCAAAGTTAGTTGGCATCGATAAATGTATGAGGGTATTAGTTCGGAGAAATATGAACGCACAAACATACATATTTTGTCGATCTGCCAATTCATTCTTTGTTTATAAGCGATTTAAGGTAGTAGTCTGGTAACTTACACGTTTTTTGAGGCCATGTTTGGAACATTTTTTGGAAGGGAAAATAAAACTCAATCGGTTTAATTTTCTGATATGTTATTAAAGGTATCAGAAGGTGTACAAAAACAATTTTTTTTTTTTAATGTTTTGATACTATTTTTGTACACAGCAGCAAGCGGCAAAAAAAGAGGTACAGTGGCTGGCCGGCGGGATTTCGTCACTTGTGGTCATCTGAAACAGAAAAAACAAATTGCTTATTAATCAGTGTGCTTGTCGTTCTGGCGGGTAAAAAGATCAAATGATTTATACAAAAAATAACAAAATGGCGGACTTCGTAAGAAAATTGCCTTTTTTTAAAGTGGAAATCGAACTAAAAAATGGAAAGTTAGGGACGAAATAAATTAAATCTACTACCCGCCAGAACTATTGATATGTAGAAAAACATATCTAAATTTCAGCTCAATCCGTTAGATAGAAAATTTGTTTTCACGACGGCCATCCGGAAAAACGTTGTTTTGAGAAAAGCGCGTTTAAAGTTTTAGCAATTGAGCACTTTCAAAATATGCAAAAAGCCGAAATCCAAGGTTTTTCTTTGCGATGGAAATAAGGGGATTTCCTGGAAGGATAAAATTATTACATAGTTTTGTATTGAAATTGAACGAAATTATATTAAACAAAAAATTTATTTCATTTCAAAATTTTAATTATTTCTCTTTTGCCTTCAATACTTTTCAACCAACCTGTATAAATCATATTTACACCGTCTCACAAGCAACCGGAGAGAAATCAATATTTTGATTATTTAATCAAACCAGTTAATTGCCTACTAAATATCAATTTGCATAACGTACAAATAACGATACATACTATATGTAAGTGGAAAAAGCTTAGACGTCAATATAAGCCAAAAAGTGCCGATGCTGTATCATCAACAGCAACAGTTTGGTCGAATGGCGTAATAACATTTGTCACCTGCAACTCGCAGTGCCGCTAGTCTTTGCCGACGCTAGGGTATGGCGTGAAAAGCCAATGCTCGGAGACATTCCTTGGCCGCCAGAGCCATCACACCAACAACGAATCGGCAATAAGTGTTGCCAATGTGGTAGCGGTAGCGGCGCCCAGTGGCGATCGAATGTTCACATCAACCAAACCATTTGAATTGAAACGTGCATTTGTGTCTGACCACTGGATACTGTCAGGTGCTTTATTGGCTCACTAGATGTTCGTCTGTTTTGACGTGCGATGCTTCGAAGAGCGGGTGTCGAATATAGCCTAATTGGTAATATGGAATTAATACAGATGCAAAAATAAAAGGATCGAGCTAACAAGCAAACAACATCAAGCATCCGAAATTCAAATGAAATTGCAATGATCTGACAGTTGGTTTGCCGAAAGTTGCTCAGTTAGTGCGCTGCACATGCGCATGCGCCGATAATGGTTACGTGTGGGAATCGAAATTTGGATTTGGGTATTGTGAAACGCTTACGCCGCATTAAGTGCGATTACTAGTTACGGCACGGACGATGGTAGTGATCACTGCAGTAAGAGCCAAAAAATAATAAATAAAAATTAGCCACAGCCGAAAGCAAGTGCAACAATAGTGCCAAAAGCAACACCAACGGCTGTGACCGCAGCAATACCTACACTTGTACGCGTTGCAACTACTACGGTGAATGTCTGTGGCACGCAAAATGTCTATTAGGCACCAAACTACGCTTTTGTCACCGGGTGACTACCTCTTTTCGTTGTCCATCGCTTTGTTGCTGCTATTGTTGCTGGTCTGGTTGGTGGAAGTGGTGGTGATGCTGGCGCTGCTGCTGTGCGCGCCGCATGCAGTCGTGGCAACAATTTTTACGAATTACCTGTTAATTTTTGACACTTCATAGATGCGTAGATAACATTTGATTGCCGAGTGTTGGTGTTGGTTTTGTTAGTGCTGCTCCTGTTGTAAAGCAGTTTGGGTAAGCTTTGCATTTAACTGCTGAATTTATAGTCGTTGAATTGTCGGCAACCAATTGGCGCGGCTACTGTTTTTTAGCAGTACCAGTAGCTACTGCAACAAAAGTATTCATTCTTATTTTTGCAAAGCAATTTTGACCTCTTTTCCTACAGAGCACCCAAAGTGTAGCCAATTAAATGAATTGGTTCCTTTAGTTATCATAATTTTTACCAGTTGTACTTCATTTTCAGTTCACAACTAAATTTTCGACGCTTACAACGAACGGAAGTCGCAAACAGTGACAACTATATTCAGTGCTTTTCAGTCGAAGATTATCTACTTGAATTTTCAAAGTGCACTTTAGTTATTTACATGCATAATACACATGCACATACATTCTGTCAAAAAAGTACCAGGAATTGTTCAATAAAAGGCAAAATAATCGTTTAATCATCAAAATTGATTTTGTCGCCTTCAAAATAGGCTCCATTTGAAGCAATACACAAATGCCAACGATTAGTTCAGTGATCAAAGCACCTTTTAAATGCTTTTGAAGAGATATTCTTCAACTCCTTCAGCGAATTCTCCTTAAAGGCCTCTATCGACTCAAAGCGGCGTCCGCGGAGTGACAATTTAAGTTTTGGGAAAAGGAAAAAGTTACAGGGGCCTAAATCCGGTGAATACGGTGGTTGTTCGATGATATTTGTCGAGTGTTTGGTCAAAGAAGTGTTCACAATATGAGCCTCGTAAGACGGTGCGTTATCATGGTGCAATATCCATGAGTTTTCTTTTCACAAAATGGGCGGTTTCCTACGCACATTCTCTCTGAAACATAGCATAAGTTCCAAATAATATAACCGTTTGGAATAAATTCCGAGTGCACAACACCGTGATAAGCAAAGAAAACAAGTAGCATGACTTTCACTTTTGATCGAGTTTTACGTGCTTTCGGCACGTTGGGTTTCGGCTCATGTGGATAGCGCCATTCAGTCGCCAGTTGACTGGTTTGCATATCAAACTCATATGGGTCCGAATTCACTTGATCAAGCATGTCTTCAGCCACCATCTTCCTATGAATTTTTTGAAAGAAATTCAACTCTCTTGGAACGAGTCGAGTAGCCACGTGTTTTATGCGCAATTGATGGTGTAAAATGTTGTGAATTGATTCGTCAGACACGCTAAGATCACGAGTTACCTCACTTAAACTTAAATGATGGGTTTTTATCCATAGTGAAAATCGCAGAGCAGACCTGCGGTTTACTAATATAATTAAATGCCAAAAACAAGATAAGTGTTACATCACGCTCAAACCCTGCGACTCTTTAGAGGACGGTTTTTAAATAAACAATCCCCGATATTTTTTGACAGAATATATGTGTAAGTGCTCTACGTATGTGTAAATATCCAGACATTGAATTCGAACCAAAACTCGAGCATACAAATAATAATAGAAAACCTATTCTCCAATTAGGTTACCACAAGATAGGCAGTGCCAAACTCAGAGTTGAGATTTTAAGCTTATAACTTTCTAAGAGAAAAGAGAAATTAAAATGCTAAAAAATAAAAAATCCCCTGGTTTCGATATAATCACTGCAGATATACTCAAGCAGCTTCCACCTAAAAGCATCCAGATTCTCACTAGCATAATGAATGCATTTTTTAAATTCCATTACATTCCTTTTCTCTGGAAAACTGCGGAGGTTATTACGCTACAAAAACCAAGCAAACCTGGACACGAAGTTTCATCGTATACACCTATATCACTCCTACCAGTGATCTCAAAGCTGTTTGAAAAGCTGTTGATTAAAAGACTCAATAAAATAATAGAACGAAAAAAAATAATTCTAACACACCAGCTACACAGGATCACGCACGAAATAGAAAAAGCACTCGAAAATAAAAAAGTAATATATGTTCTGGCGTGTTCCTCGATGTGGCAAAGGTATTCGATAAAGTTTGTCACACAGGTTTGCTTTTTAAACTAAAATTAATACTTCCTAAGCAATACTACGAAATCTTGGAGTCGTACTTATCAGATCGCTATTTTCGAGTCAAGCAAGATGATGCTTATTCAAGTTTTCGACAAATAAATGCAGGAGTACCTCAAGGCAGCGTTCTTGGGCCTCTGCTGTACCTTATCTTTACGCATGACCTACCGTCTGATCGTAATTACGTCACAGCAACGTTTGCAGATAACACCGCCTTGATTGCAGTTGGTGAAACTGAAAACGAATCGACAGCCACATTACAAACCGCGTTAAATAAGATCTGCCAGTGGACTAATACATGGAAAATTAAACTTAACCAAACAAAATCTGTACACGTAGTTTTCACAAACACTAAAATACAATATATACATAGGTGATCAACAGGTCCCATACTCAAACTATGCGAAGTACCTTGGTATGACACTTGACTGCAAACTTCGATGGAAAGAGCATGTCAAGAAAAAGAGGCAAGACTTGGACATCAAACTCAAAAACATGCAATGGCTCATGGGTAGCAGATCAGATCTCACGATAGAAAACAAGCTGTTAATTTACAAGCAGATACTAAGGCCAGTATGGAGCTATGGTGCGCAGCTATGGGGGTGCGCCAGTCAAAGTACGAAAAACCAAATTCAACACTTCCCAAATAAGGTCCTTAGGTACATTGTCAAAGCACCATGGTACTGCAGAAGTTCCGACACTGAGCGCGACCTTAAAATAAACTCGGTCAACACTGAAATCGCGAAGATTGCAGTTGCCCATAAAGAAAGACTAATAAACAACACCAACGAAGAAGCACTTAATTTAATTGAAACCAACGGATTAATACGAAGGCTCAGACGCACTAAACCTAACGATCTCATACCTCCATAGAAATGCCTTATGTCATGTAGAGTGAAAATTGTGTAATGTTATCATAATTAAGTTGCTTGTTAGTCATTTGTAAATATTTATGAGCTAGTTGCAATAAAAAATTAAAATAAAAAAAAATAATAATAATAGTATCTAATAATAATAATAATTTTCTATTCGGTAGAACTCTTAATTATTTAGCATAAATCAAGCTCGTTTTATGATCAAAATTAAATTTAAATAAAATTATGGCACTTAGATCTTTTCAAAATCTTTCTAATTGGAGACGCCATAAAACTATGAACTATTTGTAGGACAACCAGATGCACACCGCAAATCGGAAAAGTCGCTCACAAAGAATGTATGCGTTAGTTATATACTTATTTGTGTAGTTGTGTACGTGAGTAATTGTATTTGCTATTGATTTTAACAGTTACAGATTAGGTGGCAAAACATTTCCGCACCACGTTGCGCAATATCGGCACAAATTCGAATTTGATTTGAGACTACTGGCAGCATCCCGTGTAAAACCTATTGAGCGTCCGTAGGGCTTCTCTGTCTAAATTATGGAGTATATTTGATACCGATTTTGATTGGAAGGTAAACCGTTTGAATGGACTTTGTTCTGAATAATTCTAAACCAGTACTCTTCAACTTTTTTTCTTCTTAGTTGCTTATAAGACCCCCTTTGTTTTTACTTTGCCAAATCAACAAAAAAGAAATCCTACCCGCCAAATAGCTACGTGGCGCCGCTATTTGCGTCTCTTTCATGCCATCATAGCGCTTATGCCTTGATACAAAGAGTTATTTTTGAACACCAAAGTGCTCAGGATATTGATGAGTCATATCGCCGTTTCCATATATTGATGGATCTTGCTGCACTTCGAAAATAAGCCCTTTCGAAAGCATCTTTACCAGAAGTTTTTACTTCGGAGTCTACACTGCAACGTAGTGGGATAGTAGCCTATTGGCTCGAAGTTCGAATCGACCAAAAAATCAGCCCATTTACATTGAATGCCTCCGGGGTAGAGATGAGCATGTGAAACATTTTGACCCACCTTTCGCTGATTCATTTTTGTTTATTTATTTGACTTACGCTCAGGAAGGTTGGGGTTTTTTTATTAAGCACACTTTTTGACTTAAATGTTTCACAATTGAAATTTTATTTAGATATGTATATTGTATATGTGGTCGCCGTAGCCGAATGGATTGGTGTGTGACTACCATTCGCAGATGCATAGGTTCGAAACCCCAACCACGAAAAACCAATTGATGTTGTTTCTATTGACAGCCGCTCCTCGGCAGTTAATAGCAAATCTTCGAGTTTATTTCTGCCACAAAAAAGTTCTTCATAAAAAACCATCAGCCGTTCGGAGGCGGCGTAAAATTGTAGGTTGTAAGTACAGGTTGATTCTTATAGAGGTTTCTTTTTAAAAATTCAAAAAAATTAATTACAATGAATTTAGTTCGATGTACTATTGGTTTATTTGAAAGATTAAATATTACCATTTTTGCTTAACACGATTTTATACAGGAAATACATTTCGATCTTTATGAAAACGCCCAGTTATGGTCAAGAGATATTGAAATTAAATTACTTCCAAAGATTAAAGGAAATTTCGAAAATTTCACTTCATAATAAATAGAGTGCAGCTCTTATGGGTATGGTACAAAAAATATTTTAGAAGTTGTATAGCCTACGGATGAATATTTTTTTTATATTTTACCGATCCTGGGATTTACAGGCTCTCCTTATTACAAACCGGCGATCCCAGGACTAGTTCCGGGATTTAGATATTCATTATTTTGCAAACACATAACTCGGAAATAATTCCAGAAATATTGTTTGGGAAGCTCTCCAAAACAAAACCCAAATGGAGTTTAAATATAATTTCGTACTTAAAGTGAAAGTTATTTCATTGAAAACAAAGTACAGTTGAATTTGAGTGCGTTTAATAAAACACTAGCGTGAACTTATCTGATCTGATCTGGTCTGACAAACGAACTCAATGAAATGTTTGAGTGGTTGTGTTTCTCAAAATGGGAAACACATAATTAACGTCTGGTTTCGTTTTAATAACGGAATCCTCCGTTGTATTGGTGATGGGATTTTCAAGAGTGATATTTCCTATAGACACTTTGTTGCGTCAAGAAAGAAAAGAAGATATCTCAATTCTGATTCTTAATTTCTTCAATGTTATTGAAGAATGTTTTGCCGAAAGCTCGCAATATTGCTCTTAACAACTCAGGACAATTTCAGAGATAGTGAAAAGGAATTGGCCCTTCTCCACTTCTCCACAACTACGGTCTTATGTGGTACATTTAACGTCGTCGTGTGCTCCAGTGTACTGTAAGAATCGTTGTTCCCTGATTGTTAACAATTCTGGTTAGGATACGCTAACTTTGTCAGGATAGTTCCAATTCTATCTTGGACGCTTCAGGACGCCCGTCGGTGGGTGAAAGTAGTTCATAGTAGTTGTCGTACAATTTAAGCGAAATAAGCGGAATGAAGAGACTTGCACTTATAGTCACTCATTCGTTCTAAGGTTCCTCGTGAATTGTAAGCATCAGGTGGCGATGCAGAATCTCTTGCAAACGCGAAACACACGGCAGAATTTATTCAACAAGTGCAAGAGATCATTGACGAGGACCTTTGAAAATGAAGATTCTCTGAAGGTTTTATACGTCGAGTTGTCCATGAAGATCCATGATTCTGGTATAAATCCCACGTTATGCGCAGAAGACAGTTTATGTCGGAGCAAACACGAGGACAGTGAATTGTCCGATCACATCGTCTTCTAAACAAAGTTAAACACCCTGAAGCGCCTGAGATGATATGGCTTTTTTCTTGACGAAAAAATTGTTGACCAAAAGCAAAAGATCGACGGCAGTAATGACCAGAGTGACTATTTGCCAATCCTACAGAGATTCTTGCTGTCATGCACTCGAAGTTTCCAACCACTGTCGTGGTTTTAAGTGTTATGAGCAAACAAAGACATGACATACCACCACATTACTTTGCTCAAGGATTTTGAGTGAATTTTGTTGCACGTGTTCAGAAACGGATCGAGGACGGTATTGCAGCTATTGGAAATTTTATTGAATGATTTTATAGATCCATATATAATAAGCTAATGTTGTGTAAAAAATTCGGGAAGTTTCATAACATTTTCTTGAAAATAAAGTTAATCACTTTTACTCTCAAGTTAACCTCAGGTGCCGTTTAAAAATAAAACAATAAAAAACGTTCAATATTATCTATATTAGCTACAACCTATAACTTAATGTTGCTTTTTTGCTTCAAGAGGAGATTTGCTCTGGATTTCGAAATCCCGGGATTGACATCATTACTACATATTAATAAATAACGAGAAATCTAAATGATACAGTTATCTCCTATGAGCGGCTATTCTGAATTCTTATTTTGTTCATAAGTTTAGCACAAAAGTAATATGAAATTACTACTTAATTGCATTTTAGTTATTAAATTTGCACCGTTTTCCTTAGAAGCATTGTATAGAGTTTAACAAATAGGATTACAAAGACTAAAGCAAACTATAGAAGGATTGACTTAAGATTAAATATGTCATTGAGGATGTAAAAACCTTTTTTTAGGCAAAAAATTGGTAGCTCTGATTAGGTTGCTCTGTACAAAAAGCACTTTTAAGTACAGCCGTGGTAAACTAGGCGAAGAACGACTTTATCCAGCCTGGGGGCCTGATTTTACTTTGTATCCAGTGTGAAAATTGATTATATTTTAGAAAAATATAACTGAAAAATACATCGTCAAATCAGCTAAATTTTGCAGCCCTAGTAATTTACATCTATTTATTGGGAACCCATTTGGCCAGAGCATTTTACGTAATTCAATTTTCTTAAAACGAATATCCTCAATTCAACCCAACGAATATACCTGATAGAAAACTATTTAAAAATACTAATAGATTTAATTTTATCGAACGTGTTTGAAAAAAAAATAGTTTAAAAAAACTAAAAAACACGCTTTTATTGCTAATCGAACTAAAAAGTAGAAAATAAATTTTAATGACAAAGAGACCTATAATGAAGTAATAGCAAATCGAACGATCAGTCATAGTCAACTACCTCAGAACAGAATTATAACAAAAATTAAGGTACAAATAGAGTAATTCAAATTAGAGTTAAAAGCGTGGGATGCTTGATATAGTAAATATTACAATCATTCTATTGGCAACTACCTATGTACAGAGGGTTACGAAAGAGAAGCAAAATGCATCCCACGCTTTTAACTCTAATTTGAATTACTCTATTTGTATCTTAATTTTTGTTATAATTCTGTTCTGAGGTAGTTGACTATGACTGATCGTTCGATTTGCTATTACTTCATTATAGGTCTCTTTGTCATTAAAATTTATTTTCTACTTTTTAGTTCGATTAGCAATAAAAGCGTGTTTTTTAGTTTTTTTAAACTATTTTTTATTTTCTACTTTTTAGTTCGATTAGCAAAAAAGCGTGTTTTTTAGTTTCTTTAAAATATTTTTTGTTTATTATGAATGAAAATTATTGTTATCATTGCAGTCAGTGAATAAATGATTCGATATATTCGTGTTATATTTAATTCCTTTCTTATCGACTGTGAGTCTAAAGCTATGCAGTTATCGGCCGTGATAAAGAAGTAATCGGGATGAAGAACTTATTTCGTGGAGGGAGCCTGAGAAACTGATTTACAAGAATAAAAAAAGATTTTTTCATTTTACAACCAAATTCACCTTACTTTTTGCCCACAGGTAAAAAAAGAAAATATTAATCCTGGCAATCCTAATAAGGATAATGGAAAACTTTTATCAAATTATTGCATTGTCATCGGTCCTTGATAGGTGTGCAAAATTTCAAGTCGATCAGATTTTTAGAAGCCAGTGAAAATTAAGCTCAAAGATTCCGTTACATACATACATACATACATACATACATACATACATACATACATACATACATACATGCAACCCGACCTAATAAAAGTGTGTTAAAAACCAGTGTGTTTAGTACTGGCCAGATGTTGATCTCCTTTTGAGCCGAGAGATTGAGAGCTCAAGGTAATCAGTTGAAATACTGAAACTACTATATCTAAGACATATGTTGGATCACATATCCTATCATCAATGAAATAACTTTTCTGGTATACTCAACAGAATATTGTCAAATCTCAAAATATTGCGTAGTCGAAAAAGTCTTTTCGTATTTTGTCAATAGATGTCGTTGGAGTCATCTATCTCCAGTGCTACCAATCACATTGTGCCATCGTGTTAGAAAGGTGACATTTTAAGCTTCATTTAACCAAAAAAAAATTAAATTCGGAGAAGTTGAAAAAAAGCTATAGCTGTTCAAAAATGAGTGAAAATAATGAAGAAATTCGCTACATTTTGAAATTTTTGTATAAAAAAGGGAAGAATGCCACGCAAGCCACCAATGAAATTTGTGAAGTTTACGGAGACGATGCTGTATCAGTTTGTGTAGCAAAACAAAATGGTTCGTTCGCTGCCGTTCTGGAAATTTCGATGTGAAAGATGCACCTCGCTCCGGTCGACCTATCGTTGAAAAAGTCGATGAAATTATGGAAAAGATTGACCAGGACCGTCACATAAGCTGCCATGACATCGCACAGTGGTCCGACCAGAAAGCGTTGGCGGACAAAATTCAAAAACTCATTTAAAATAGCTGAAAATATATATTTAGGGGTTTTAAGGATCAGTGATGACGAATCTGACCTTAGTTTTAGCAAATTTTAAATTCATTGAATACTATAAATACATTTTTACTTCCGTAATTAGCTGGTGAGTTCATTTTTACATTTTTCACGACCCCAGAGAGTACCACGTGGAGGTTTACGGTAAGGTTATTCTCTCCTCATTTTTTTTTTGTTTTTAGATTTTTTTTATTTTTTATTTTTATTTTTTAATTTTTTTTTTAATTTTTAAATTTTTTTTTATTTTTAATTTTTAATTTTTTTATATTTTTAATTGCACCCTGAACGTTACCTTCTGAACGCAAATTTACTGATGCAGCATACGCGGGCCTGACCGCTTGATTTACGTAAATTCTCTACTTTACGTCTCTTGGAACGTTCGCAAGCATCATTGAATGTTTTTACGGGGCGGCCAACATTAGTACAGCTACCAGAGCCAGATGAAGAGGATTTAAAGTTGTCGTTTAAGGGAAAATCAATTTTTTCAGCTAACCTAGATGCATTCTCATTTAATACGCGACCCCAATATCTGTTAGATCGTTCTAATTTTTTATTAATATCTTTACAAAAATTACTAACAATCTTCAAAACCTGATCTTTCAATTCTTTCACACTATCATCACGGTATTGAAGCTTCTCAAGAACGTAATCTTGTAATTCTAACTTCTTTGACTCAAAACTTTTTTTTTTCTGAAGAACGCAAAAAAATAAATAACTCCTTTTTTTCAAAACTATACGTCGTTTTGATTTTATTATTACAAGCAATTCTCAGATGTTCGTTAATATTCTAATCGGCTTATGCCCGTTCCTCCAGTGACAGATAAAAATGTTATATTAATTATTATATATAATTTTATTGTATATAGTGTTATATAAACATATCTCATATAAATATTATAATAATATTACAAAAAAATTTTGTTTTTTTAATGTCGTTCATGTCTTTTTCTGTCTTTTACACAAAACTGCATAAGCCATATGTAACATTTTGCCTGTGGGTAAATGCACAAAAGCTACATTATTTTTCATTTGCGCAACTTTGTGCAACAGGTTTCAGTTTGAGATCATAGCTGAAATATGTGGCTACATCACTCATATTGATTACAAGTGGACCGGTGTGAACCCCTCGAAAAAATGATCTTTAAAAAAAAAATTTTCGAAAAAATTTGAAATTTCAAAAAAAAAATTGGATTTTGTACCACAACTTAAGAGAATTATTACTGTTTCCGTTAATATATTCAATTATCTTTTTTTTTCAATATTTGGTTAACAATCAAATGGTAATATTTATTTGCAGACATGAAAAGGAAACTCTTGTATGAAGTACGATTTGCATACAATTTCATGTTTAAAGTCAAAAAACTACAATGAAAATTTTTTTAAATTAAGTAATATTTTCAACAAATCTGACTTGAATATTTAAGAAAACATCTGCATTATCAAATTTTTATTTCAAAAATGTTGAAAAATTGAATTTTGTCCGGCCGCCGGACCACTGTGCATCGCCAAGGCACTAAACATTCATCATCAAACGGTTTTGAACTATTTGAAAAAGGCTGGTTACAAAAAGAAGCTCGATGTTTGGGTACCACATGAATTTAATGGACCGAATTAACATCTGCGATTCTTTGCTAAAACGAAATGAAATTGAACCATTTCTGAAGCGAATGGTAACAGGAGACGAAAAGTGGATCAAATACGACAATAATGTGCGAAAAAGATCATGGTGCAATGGTGGTGAAGCTCAACAAATGGTCGTAAAGCCAGGATTGACGCCTCGAAAGGTTATGCTATGTGTTTGGTGGGATTGGAAAGGAATCATCCACTATGAGCTGATCCAGCCTGCTCGAACGATTGATTCTACACTTTACTGTCAACAACTGATGAGATTGAAGCAAGCAATCGAAAAAAAAACGGCCAGAACTGATCAGCAGAAAGGGTGTCGTCTTCCATCAGGACAACGCTAGGCTACACACATCTTTGATGACTCGGTAAAAACTGGGAGAGCTTGGCTGGGAAGTTTTGATGCATCCACCATATAGCCCTGACCTTGCACCTTCGGACTACCATTTGTTTCGGTCAATGCAGAACTACCTTAATGGAGTAAAGTTGACTTCAAGAGAAGCCTTTGAAAATTACTTGTCACAGTTTTTCGCCGAGAAACCACAAAAGTTTTACACTGATGGAATAATGTTTCTTGAAGAAAAATGGCAAAAGGTGGTCGACCAAAATGGTACATATTTGGTTTAATAAAGTTCATTATAAATATAAAAAAAATGAGTTGAAGTTTGATTAGACATACGAAAAGACTTTTTCGACTACCCAATATGTAGCTGGATAATCGTTCGTTTTAAGTTTAGTGGAGTTTGACTTTAATTGGGGCTCGACTTTTATTTCAACTTCGATTTGAAAATTAACAAAAATCCTTAAATTTTTAAAAGGCTCTTAAAACTGATGCCCTTTTAATGCCTGTATATTTAATTTGCTCGTTTCTTTGGCGAAATTTCTTTAACAGCCCACATACTTACTACTTACATATAACATGCGTATACAGTGTACACACACTATACATACTACACACATACTCAATTTAGAAGTTTTTTCATATTGTAAAACAAAATATGGATCTTTATGACGTCCTCCAACTTTTTAACGACTTTTGGTGCTGACTTGTTGTTCCTACCCGTGTTTAATGAAAGATGCGTAGGAACAACATTTTAATGACGGCTTTTAAAGAGTTTAAGCATTTTTTAATGTTTATTGCCGCTTAATTAAAATTGTCACTGAAATTTGCTGCCTTTCCGTCATAGCGTATGTATGTTCGACGATTCTTGAGACGATTTGCCTCCCAAGTGCACTGCTGGAAAAACCTGAGAATATAAACAACAAAATACCAATTTACGACATAAATGTAACAACAACAAAACAAAATGTCAATAGTAGCAGTGAATATTGCTGCTGCATTTGCGAAAAGAGTACTTAGTAGCTAAATGCTCATATCTGGTTTCAATAAAATGATTTGCCTCATGCTCGTAGATTACTTTACGAGAAATTATGTGTATTTGTGCTTTTCTATTCCTATGCCTATATGAGTGGCAGTTGATTGTGTGCCTGCACATTCAGATCGTCCATATCGACTCTAGAGCCATGAAACTTGGAAACGTAGAAAATATTTGCCACTGTAGGGGTATCCACGGTTTCCAACTGGTAACCATTTTCTTTTCCTTATTTGCAGAACATGAACAGAACGATCTTTCTAGACGTCTATGTAATTTTTATAAAGATCTGATCATATTTGGTGGGGCCACCGCCGTAGACGAATAGGTTGGTGCGTGACTGACATACGTGGTGTACGGGTTCAAAACTCCATGCGTGAAACACCAAACGGTTGAAGGGTTTCCCTAATAGGTGCCGCCCTTGGCAGGCAAAATAAAATCTTGCAGGTTCCTCCATTTGTGGAAACACATCAGAACGGAGGAAGTATATATATATATAAGTTTTGCTATTCAAAGTTGCTGGAAATTGAATAAAGTTAAGCATGTAAGGATGTGCTAAATTCAGTCCGGACCGAAATTTATATACCCGCAAATATTTAATTTGCCCTGGCTGTATAGTTTTAAACTTATAGGCAAAGAAGGCTACAGCTCTCATGAGATGGGCGGACCGAAATTTAGTTTTAATACAATATATTGTATAAAAAGTGGGTGTGGTCAAAAATATTTTTGTCGGACCAGGTGAGGTGGGGAGCAGTCCATGTTTCAAGTTCGGACGAGTTGTATTCAGCCGTTGTCGAGTTATATAGGGTGTTTTTTTTAGAGGTTAGGTTTTCAAGATGAAATAAAACGTATATAATTTAATGTTATGGCCAAGAATTTAGCTTTATTATAAAGATAAGGGTTTGCCATTATGTTTTAAAAATGATTTCGGGCAAGTGGCCGCCGCGGCTGGCTCGAATAAATTCCAGCCGAGAGGCCCAATTTTCGACCACTTTTTGCAGCAATTGGGGCCGTATGTCAGCAATAACGCGCCGAATATTCTCCTCCAAGACGTCAATCGTCTCGGGCTTATCTGCGTAGACAAGCGACTTCCCATAGCCCCACAAGAAATAGTCCAGCGGTGTTATATCGCACGATCTTGGAGGCCACGCCACAGGTCCACGGCGTGATAATGCGCTCACCAAAAGTTTCCTTCAATAAATCGATTGTTGCGTTGGCTGTATGGCATGTAGCGTCGTCTTGTTGGAAACCATCAACATCGTCCAATTCAGGCACGAAAAAGTCATTAATCATGGCTCTATAGCGCTCTCCATTGACTGTAACATTATGGCCGGCTTCATTTTTAAAGAAATATGGACCAATGATTCCCTCTTCCCATAGAGCACACCAAACAGTGACTTTTTGAGGATGTAACGGCGTCTCAGCAATGGCTTGTGGATTATGTTCACTCCAAATGCGACAATTTTGCTTATTGACATACCCATTCAACCAAAAGTGGGCTTCATCGCTAAACAAAATTTTCTTGTGATGCGTCGCGCGAACCGAAAAACATTATTTTCGTAATAAATTTGCACGATTTGCAAACGTTGTTCAGGTGTAAGTCTATTCATTATGAAATGGCAAACCAAACTGAGCATAAATCAAGTGACAGCTGTCAAAAAGACCATCTACGAAAAAAGTAGTGCCAACTTGAAAACCTAACCTCTAAAAAAAAACACCCTATACTATACGTATTAACCTAAAAGTGGTGAGGTACCTCTATTTTTCGCGATTAGACCGATTTCTATAGCAACCTACCTTGGACAAAGAGTAAAATGTGTGCCAAATTTCATTGAAATATATTAATTATTGCAGGAGTTATCGTGAGCACGGACGGGCAGACATATGTAAATGGGCCCTCTCATCATTCTGAGCGTTTTTGGTATATATGTACTTATAAAAGATTTTCCAATAATAGGTGTTACAGGTGAATGGATTGCGCTATCAACGATTAACGATTTTTATGGCCGGAATTGGATGGTATTGATTTTGACAACGTTTATTTTCAACAAGACGGCGCTACGTGCCACACAGTTGCTTGCACCATTGCTCTTTTACAGGAAAAGTTTCCGGACTGTGTTATCGCTCGAAGAGATGATCACAATTGGCCACCGAGATCTTGTGACTAAGCCCCTTGTGACTTTTTTCTTTGGGGCCACGTGAAAGAGAAGGTCTACGCCAACAGCCCAGGGTCGATTCAATTCGTGAGGCTATCGAGGACGTAGGGCAGCCACTTTGCAATTCGGTTATGGAAAATTTCATGAAAAGGATATTGTCCTGTAAGCGTGGTCGTGGTGGTCATTTGCCTGATGTTATTTTTCAGTATTAACGGCATACCTTCCTCTTTATAATGAAATGAAATAAACATCCGATCATTTATAGTAAAAAATAGCTTTTTTCTTTAAATATCAAAATAACACCTCTTATTATAAAACCATTTATTTACTATGTCGATTCTTTTATTGTATGTTCCTACATACAACCGTTATGTGAGCAAAATTTTAATACCCTTGGAAACGAATGGAATTTTCAAGTGGAAAATTAATAAAAGTAATTATTTGGTACAAAATTTATATGACACAACATTCCGCACTGTAAAATTCTGTGTTAAAAAATTTAAGGAGCACACACGGATATGTTTTAACATCGCTACTTTTTTCTGAATTTTTATTTTTTATTTTCACTTCTTTTTTAGTTTTTGATAGATATTAATTTTTTTATTGAAAACAGAACATACTTTTTTTCTTTGCACTACTTTATATATATATACAGAATTATGACCCGAATGAATTTAGACTGTTTAGAATTTGCTTCACATTTTTCCAGAATTTTTAGCCATGCAGAATTTTGGATGGGTTCCTAATATGACTGGTAACTGGTGTGCCCCAGTGGCACATTTTCACAACAACTTCGATGTGATAACGTTTATATAATTTTTAACAACTAATTTCCTTTAAAAACAGTTTTGTATACAATGAGGTGCGTATTTAATTACTTTAATTTTGTTCAAGACTTTAATCCAAGCTTAGCTTATGGTTCGCTAAAAGCGTCAGCCTTATCTCTCTGGCCACGCCTGTAATGGAGGGAAACTTCTAAGGCTAGCACAGCCTTTGCACAGCCGTAGCCGAATGGGTTGATGCGCGACTACCATTCAGAATTCAGAGATAACGTAGGTTCGAGTCTCGATGAGACATCAAAACGAAGAAAAAGTTTTTTCTAATAGTGGCCGCCCCTCGGCCAGCAATGGCAAACCTTCGAGTGTATTTCTGCCAAAATATCTGCCATTCGGAGTCGACGTGAAACTGTAGGTCCCTCCATTTGTGGAACAACATCAAGACGCACACCACAAATAGGAGGAGAAGCTCGGCCAAAACCCCAAAAAGGGTGTACGCGCCAATTATATATAAATAAGCACATACATATGTTGTTATGTACTTTGAATAAAATTCCCTTCTAGGCGCAGCAGTCCTTTGTTCTCGTCGTCTCCGTGTTCTCACTTAACCCCTCAGCAAGGGCGACTTCGAAACTGCGAATGGTTTCCTTTGGTCTTTATAATAACAACCACATCAGCGACAAGACATCAAGAAAAATGTGCCGATTTGGCTTATTGTGTAGTTGTTGTTGGTTGCATTGCCTTTACTGGAGCAGAATGTGCGCGCTCGCAATATTTCCAAAAGCATTTTAAACGAAAAGCCAGAAAATTACGATGTAATTTTTGTAATTTCTGTAATTGCCTAATTCTGATTAATTTGAATGGGCAGCAGCACGAGTAACAACAAGAAACGATCACAACAACATCCAACAAAAAAATAAGTGGCTCAAGTGAAATTAGCAAAGGGGTAAAACAATGAGAACGACAAAAAGAGCGCAAACAACGCGTGTATAGATTGGTAACACCAAAAAACAAAAACAAAAACTAAACACAAAAAATGAAGTTACACACGCACACAATACTGGCAGCTCTTAGAGCCAAACATACTTACATATATAATATATTGTTATTTTTATACGAGTGTATCCGCGCAGATGCAGGAGTACCGAGTCATCAGTCAGTGATGCTGAACTCCAAACGTTGAATGTTTGTGACCGAATTGAGAGGTCAAAATTAACCATCCATGCCGCATGGATGTACATAGTAGCTATCCTTATTGTTGTCGTTGCACAGTGTTTCGTTACTGATACAGTTCTACAGAAAATCGCAATTTGCTCTTTACTTTTATATCAAATCAAACTTTGCTCACGAAACGTTTGTTTGTAAGCCCATAAAATAAACGTAAGTATATAAAGGTACAATAGGGTATTGTGGCCGAGCTTAGCATTTTCCCCTATGCATAAGTTTCATTGAGCACATTTGCATAATTTTTTCATTTACTTAGATAGCTTAATATTATAAGTTAAGAATTAAATACCGATTCAAAAGCTAAGCACCCAAGAAGGACCTGAAGGCCAGCAAAACTCAAACTCTTCGCTTATGTGAAGATGTCATCGAAAAGCGGACCACTGGAATGCGTCACCTACAGAGGAGCCGCGGCGGTCGTTAATCCGAAAATATATTTTAAAAGCAATGCCATTGTAAATGACAAAAAAGTATTATAGCCATATAACTTAAACTGTTTTACTTAATCGCAAATTTTCTTAATTCTTCCTCTTAATGATATTCTTCCTCAGATATCTGCCGCGGCTGTAGGGTGATCAAGGCCAAGAGCTCCATGAAATCCTCGGATCTCGGTCATAAAATAGGCTTAGGTGAGTATCCTTTAACAAAGAAATGTTAAGGGTAGCTCAGATTAACCTTCGCCAAGCTAGTTTAGCCACCGATAACCTCTGCGTCATCCTCAGGGAGGAAGACGTAGATATATGCCTGATCCAAGCAGTCCGGCAGTCTTAGATTATGGGCCTCCAAAGTAGATACTATGATATTTTGTATGTCAAGTCGGAAGGTAAGCCTTGGGCTTGTATCCTCATTAGAAATACTAATAATGCTTTTCTGACTTCTCATTTAAGCTCACCACACGTGACAGTAGTCCGTTTAGAAGCATCTAGGGGGCGCTGCTACTATTTGGTTTCTGCATACATGGCCCTTTTGCCTGCATACATGGTCTCTTTTTGATTTCATTATAAATCGAAATCTCCTTATTTGGAACAAGGGTAGCACCCCCACTTTTGTATTATGGTTGGGAGGAGGTTCTTGATATCACTCTCTCAGGTTTCTCAGAGAAATTCCTTTTCGGATCACAGGTTGGTCCTTTTCGAAATCAATTTTGTACGGGAACCCATATCTCCCGACAGGAACCCCAAAAGAACCGACTAGTGTCTGTTCAATTGACTTTTCAATAATAAATTGAACAGGCGAACTTTTTCCTACTCATCCACTGATCAACTGGACAAGCTGGTGGAACACTTGCAACGATCCTATCAGATGGCCTTCAAAGTGGTTTGTCCAATATCTTTTAGCAAGACAGACTTTCCTCCCTGGTGGAGCAAGACGCTCACCGACTTGAAAAAGACGGTTAGGAAGGTTTTTAACGAATGTTACCTAACTAAAAACATTAAAAATTACGGTGTAATTTTGAATGAATACAAAAAAGCCATGAAATATGCGAAATGCAACTCCTGTAAGGAGTACTGTGAGTCTATTGAATCCGTGAATGATTCTGCGAGGATAATCAAGATCCTTTCGAGAGACCACTCCTGCAGAACTTTTATAAAAAGGGAGGATGGGGAGTGGGCAGAATCTGCAGAAGAATCTTTGACTATCAAGGTAAATAATCACTTAATCAGATAGAGGCGAATGGAATGCCACTATAAAGGCAGTAAAACTCGGAAAATGTGTTATTAGAACGAACAAGAACAGTTTTCACAAAAGTAAAGGATTTCTGAGCAATATTCCAACCTGAAAATTGACTCAAAATGGCATGAACTTCCACCCGATCAAAAGCTTTCTCAAAATCAGTCGCTAGAGACATGATCCTTACAATTCTATATATGAGTCTTATACATTATGTTGAAGTTGAATAAGGAAATCTTATATACTATGTTTATTTTTCAAAGCTGTATGTGTGTGGCTGATGAATTGAGTAATTAAGATATATTTAGGTCTGAAGGAACTAAAGCCCATTCCAATTCATCATAAAGAAAATGGAATAATCTGTAATTTATAGATATTTAAAAGGTTTCGACAGACTAAAAAAGTTGAGTTCACCTGTTGCTGCACCTGTTTGCTGCACGAAATGACACACTGTGAAGCCGTCGCTGCTACTAGCACTTGGTTGGCTTGGTGTAATTGCCACTGCTGTTAATTTTTATTCTGATTTTGATTTTGATTTTTACATCGTCACTCTTTCATTATCCTACATTTGTGTTACCACTTCCACGTCTGCCTCCGCCTACTGCTAACTAATACACTTGCAATATAAATACATGCGTATTGCTTACTATGCTGTGGTTGAATTTGTTTTCTTAAATCCGCCAAACGAACAGCTCCATTTCGCGTTCACCTTACACTTCATAATGCTGACTTAAGGTCTGATTCATAGTTTGTTTAAATTTATTAAAAAAAGAAAGAAAAACAAACTTACTCAGATCAGCTACACAAATGGATGGCATTCGCACTGGTTTGAATCTTCATACGTAAGAGTTTGTATAAATATGTGACTTGTGGAAGCGCGCTTAGTTGAGCTTTTGCTGGCGAAATATTTTTACTGGTGCTGCTGCATATATTCCGCCAAGCTACATAGGCAACAAACTGCTGGCTGACCGGTTAGGATTGGCTTAAATTTGTGATCAACGAGTACGGACAATTGCTCTTTGGCTGCGGCAAATTAACATGCTGTCAGTTGCGGCTTATTCTACCGCTTTCAATACCGAACGGTGTGCGTAAGGCGGCATTATGTTGTTGTTGTTATGTTTGGATTTAAGTAAGATTTGGTTCGCAAGCGATATCGTCGTTCTGCTTGCGTATTAGGTATAATTGTTAGCTTCGATCGAACATAGACATTTTTTTGGCCTTCCAAATGGTCTGTGTTTCATTGACTTTTTAGGCTTAGATGCCTTCCGCTGATCTTCAGATTTACAAGAGCCAGTGATCAGAATTAATGCGGGTTTATGTGACTTCAACATTTTTCCCTCGTCCGCTCCTTCTGCAGTCTTCATATTGAACGGCATACCAAAGGTAAAGGTCCTTGGTAGGCTTGTGGATATTTTTTCGTTACGTACTTGGGTCCGTAGTCAAGTGAAGTTGCGCAGGACTAGTATGCAGGTGGATCTAGCTTCGATGACCACTGTGGAAATGATACATTATATGATGGGAAAAGTCTTTTCTGGTGACAGTCGCTCTTCGGCAGGCATTGGCAAACGTTTGACTGGATTCTTGCTATGGAAAATCTTATTACAAAGAACTATCTCCTGATCGGAGGCGACATATAGTTGTAGGCTCGTTCAATTCAATGAAAACCTCACGATAAGTATTCCAAGTATTTCTATGGATCACTATTCGACAGAGTAAAAATAAGATGTTTCGATTTGTATTTGAAAGGAACGGCATGCTCCCCACAGTTGTTTCCATTTTCGTAACATTTGCAAATTAGGTGAGCGTGTTGCCTGACGGGTTGGTCCTAAATTCTGCATTACAATATTATTTTGAGTAAAAATTCTGGAGAAAATGTGAAAGGAATTCTAAACAACCGCTAAAAACCTTGTAGGCAAAAATATTAAATTCCGAATTGATACTTATGTAGGTTAGGATAAATGGAAGCGAATACCCTCTTGGACAAAGAATTAAACTCCACGTCGATTGTGATGCCATACAGACAGAAAGCAGAGAGAGAAACCCTTCAATGCTGATGAAATTCACCAGGTGTGTGTTGCCTGAACTTGCTATATTCGCAGTTGTAGCAAAAAAGTGAGAGCCCAGATGTCTGAATCTTAGCCCGACGAGAGCTAAGGGTGGGTGTTAGGAGAGAGTTACTAAGAACATAACACAGGTTCTCAAGGGGATTCTAATCCTCTCATTTTGCGGGGAAAGCGTCTCGAGGGGCCTCATCAGCTCAGCAGTTAACCTCTATGAACCTAATATCGAAGTATTCGGATGCTGTAAAGAGATCAATCAGCCACTCACCGATTAAGAAGACGAGCTTCGTCTTCAGAGGATTTACCGAGAGATCGCAATATTCAGTTCATTTCACAACTAGGTTTAGGTAACCCTGCAACAATTCCATCAGATCAGCTAAGGACTTCCCTCAGGTAATAAGTGCCACGCCATACGCAGCCACTCTTCTCCAACTTCTCTAGAAACGACACACAAAAACGCTGCCTTAATTTTGGGTCGTATTCCGTTTTTCTGGATCTTGCTAGTTTTCACTGAAATATTTCGATTTCAAGTTTGCAATTTTCCTCAAGACATTTGAAAATCTTTTCGCTGGAAAGAAAGTTGCCTCTTGCTTGCGGAGAAGTGGACGTGGCGGCTTCGAACAAAGGTATTTACTTATTTTGCTCGACCGTTATTTATATATATCTCACGAAAAAGAGCATTCGTGATGTGAGCGGGACGATATAAGCAAACAAAGTACAAAGCAAACGACAAAGAAGACAATTGTGAAGTGAAAAACGTATTGCCCTGTGACATGAATAGATTCTATTCCATTTGATTGAGTCAGGTGCATATTATATGAATTTGCAAATGATTATATTTTCTAATGATTATTCAACAAACGCCAATTTACAAAATAATTTGGTACAAACCGTATGAGCTCATTCCAATTTTTTCGTAAGCTCGGCTTCCCAATTTAAGCTGTTTGGGGGAACAAATAACGGATCCGCGCAATGTGTTTTCCATTATTAATTTCTTATTTGGCTATCATATCAAGTTTTACTGAAAATGCACGCACTTTATAAAGTAATAATTTTACTTGTAATTTTCTTATTGAATTTGAATAAGTTTTTATTATGAAAAAGCGTTTAATAAAGAAATAAAGTGCTAATGTCCAATATATAACGGGTGATTTTTTAGCTATTATCTTTTTAAACAGTTGGTTTAAACAGCTGACACACGTTTCGATTTGTTTTGTTTCACTGTCAAACATCTTCAGTTTGGTCTATAATTTAACTATGAATCGTCTTACAAACGAACAACGCTTGCAAATCATTGAATTTTATTATACAAATGCGTGTTCTGTTAAGAAAGTTTATCGCGCGCTTCTTCCATTTTATGGTCAGTTTAATCGACCCACTGACGCGCCTATTCGAGCTATTATGACTAAATTTAGAACCAAATTTACATTATTGGACATCAAACTACCAACACGCTTACGTAGAGTGCGAACTGAAGAAAATATCGCAGCTGTATCGGCCAGTGTTAATGATGACCATCAATTATCGATTCGTCGCCGTTCGCAGCAATTGGGCCTCTGTTACTCAACAACATGGAAAATTGTGCGAAAGGATTTAGGTGTGAAGCCTTTCAAAATACAGCTGGTGCAAGAATTGAAGCCGAACGACCTACCGCAACGCAGAATTTTTGGTGAACGAGCTCTTGGAAAGTTGGCCGAAGATCCACTTTTTTATCGAAAAATTGTGTTCAGCGACGAAGCTCATTTTTGGATCAATGGGTACGTAAATAAGCAGAATTGTCGATTTTGGAGTGAAGATCAGCCAGAATAATTGCAAGAGCTACCAATGCATCCAGAAAAGGTCACAGTTTGGTGCGGTTTATGGGCTGGAGGTATCATTGGACCGTACTTCTTCAAAGATGCTGCGAATAGTAACGTAACCGTGCATTTTTCTGAATTTTACGTTTCCTATTTAAATGGTAACGTAAATCATTCACTTAAATTAACATGCTATGTTCTACCTACAGGCTCGAAGAGAGTTTATTGAGACAGCTCAACTGGCCGCATACGACATTTTGTAACAAAAAAGTTTAGACAGGCAGTACTGCGAGCAACACACAACATTTCGCATCCAGGGCATGCGAACTACATCAAAGTTGACGACCGTGCGTTTCGTTTGGCCTGGTATACAACGGGGTAGTCGCCAGTTTGCAAAGCACTGTATCCAGTACCAACGTAACAAAATTGGCCAACATAGCGTGCCACCGTTCAAACGTCGTGAATGCCTGAGCCTACGTTTTTCACATTTATATATTGACATCGTAGGACCGTTCCGTTATCTGACGGTAAGCGCTACTGCCTCACCGTAATTGATCGCTTCACTCAATACCCAGATGCGATAGCAATACCGGACAGCACGGCCCCGTGATAGAAAGCTGGATATCGCGCTTTGGCGTTCCAATTGACATAACTTCAGATCTTGGGCGTCAATTCGAAAGTTCCTTATTTCAACAACTTTTGCAATGTCTTGGCAATCTTATGCCAAAACGTCGAGCGATGGACAAGTTTTTTACCACTTATTTTATTAGGACCTCGGTGTTCATTCAAGATTGACATTGGCGCATCCCCGGCTGAATTAATTTTTGGAACAACCTTACGTTTACCATCGGAGTTCTTTACAGATGGCCAACCAGCGAAACGGAAATGGTAACACATCTTCGACATGTCATGAGAAATATTCGTCCAGTTGATACTACTTGGCACACAAAAGAAAAATCCTTTGAGAAAAGAAACTAAAAAGTTCGACCCAAATTGGGGGACATCAGAATTCGTTTTAGAGGTATGGTTCCTTCGGCAGAGTTTCTTATTTTGATCCCTAGAATATAATTTTCACAGAGCAATGGGCGATTTGTTTGCCTCCCCACAAATCGACCCGGCCTAATATATATATATACTCGACTCTGGATAGGTAAGAGTTTAGCTTGGTACAATAGCCCTATCGAAGCTCTCGGGTTGTAGTAAGTTACTATTAAAAGACGTCTTTCAAAGAGCCAGTGTATAAATATGGTTGTATATTTTCGATGAATGCCATTCAAGGCCTGTCTATATTCCTTCAGTTCACATCGGTTATTTGGAAGCAACGTGCCTTGGAAGTGGCTTTCCTTAATGTGGTAATTGTGCTCCATTTCTTCGCAGCCTTTATGGCGGTGCTAACACGGCCCTATGGTGGAACATAGGTGGAACTAAGAACCACAAGAAAATATATCTATAATAGGCTCAGTGGCTTCATCCCCTCCTGCTAGCCTCCAGATGTTGTTTTAATGCTTGATTGAAATATTATAGGTGATTGTCAACCATACAGACAATTCGCCGACGGCCTTTCAGAAGTCTTTAATGTCTTCTAGTAAAAACACGAATTCTGACAATATGACTTAAGACCAGAGCAGGTCTTAAGATATATCTCTTAAATTGATTGCTCCTAACTGAAGTAGAGTTCGAACGGTGACAGTGTGAACTGAGAAAATGTACATTTCGGCAACTTCGCCGCGTAGTCTTGCTCTGATTACGAATGACCACAGATGGCGTTTACTGAACTGAACTGAAAAAATGCCTGTTTCACCGAAAAACTCATAACAAATAGATGGTTGATGAATAGATGCGCGCAAATATCTGGCAGCATACAAGACTCGTTGTGCAAAATGCCCGCCATATGCTGAAAAATTGCAATCTTGATGACTTTATTCTACAATTATCGTCACCAGTAAAAATGAGACTCGTTGGGGGGGTTTCAAATTCGGTAGAAAACAGGGAGGAGCATTTCCAAATACAGTTTTGACAAATTTGTGATTTACACACATAAATGGCCTGAGAGGTAAACCTGTTTGTTTAGGTGAGAAATTCTTCTCATAAGCATTCAAATTCTTCTTCTACCCATCCGCTTTTCTCTACAAACACTAAGAATTCAATTAAATGCCTCCAATTAATCATCTATAAGTCCACGGCATTTTGTGGCAACATGCATCGCCGTTACACGTACAATATAATGTCGTTGCTGCCAACACGCTGATCACCAACAGCATCTGCTGAATGTGCGCCGCATACGCGTATAAATGCACAAGTGCAAGTGTACTCGTGCGCGCATGCGCATCTTAAAAGTGCGAAAATTACCTGCGGTGTTGAAAAATTTAACGTAAGTTTAAGAATGCGTAGATCATCTATGAAATTTAATACGCCAATTCCAGTACAGCTCGTGCAATGCTGCGACAGCAACCTTCCACAGATGAAGTGAGGAAGCGGGCGCAGCTGCCGCATAGAATAAGGCAAGACCAGTTTGCCGGCAGTGAATTGCACAGAGCAGGATAACTATTTACTTTGAGGCACTCCAAGCTGTTGATGGTGTTGGCAATGGCCGAATGGGTGAGTATTACATAAACAACAACAACAACAAATATCTACAGTAACAACTACATAATTATTATATAATGATTGCTGCTGACTAGTCTAATATTCATCTGTATGATATTGGTATATGTATTGGTAGTTTATGTGTACACATGTGTGAGTATGTAAGTTTGCTGTTCAAATGCAGTGCAAATAACGCGAGCGAGCTGCTGCAACAATTAGTAGCAAGAACAATCAACGCAGCCGGAGAAATACTCACAAGAACTTAATTAGCTGCATTCAGCCGTTGTCATGATAACGTGAGTATGTACGTAGTCATATATGTGCGAACAATTCTACATACATACAGTGAATAAATGCGTACGTATGTACTGTACAAATGCAGGCTATATAAGGCGTGTGGCCAAGTGAGCGTAAGTGATGTGAAACTTATGCCACATATCCCAGTGATCGGCAGAAGGAGACCAATTCAAGCTGGGATTTTGGAAAAATCGTTTTTCTTTTTACTGATCCCGGAACCATCCCCGGTGGCTCTATAGTGGAAAAATGATTTAAATGACTTAAGCCTCTCTGTGAAGCCACATGGCCAAGGAACTGTTCGTAAGTGTTCGTTAAAATTTAAATGCGATCTTGCCGCACTCCATTTTTTACTTTGAAATTTTACGAATACTTTCATTATTCCCATTTCGTTCGGAGTTTCATTACACTGCAATAAATAGTCTCAATCCACCTGCTTTATATTGGGCACTCACCTCTTTCATTGAAATATCGTATAGGTACACTTTCAGAAAATATTGAGAAAGTTTGAGGGGCTAAATTAACTCCCTGAAGAGAGATCCGAGCTTTTTTTACCCAAAATTAATCGCCAAAGGTAAGAAAAATGTAAAACGAAATTTTCAAAATGTATATATAAAATACCGTGAAACTACACAACCATATTCGACTAATCAAAAAAATTTGTTAAAAATGTATCTCACTATAGTCGGTTCTTCTTTCTCAAGCTATTTTATATTAACTGTCGTCAGCTATCAAATATTTTCAAGATGGGAGGGTTCGCATCTGCAATCATCCCTCTCTCTCTCACTAATGTAATCTAGTTAGTAAATCCTTCGCATATCTTTTTTCTCGAATTATCCAATGACCCTCTCTCCTGACATTGTGCATCTCCTTCATAAAAACGAACGGCTAAAATGGGAACTTACAAATAGTTAGTTCGTTGATAGAAAGGTTGTTATTGTTGGCGAAAGTGACTTTAGGGCTGACATTATTATCGATGCTAATTCTATGTAGTTCTAAAACAAGTGAGTTTTGCTGCTAATTATTTGGTGGACACAATACAGAAATCGTCCAAGAGTGATAAAATACAAGGTTGTACCTATCAGAGAGGTATGGCGTCACACTATGACGTTGCATGAGAGAAATGTGAAAATGCACTCAAGAATGCAAGAAGAAGAAGAAATTGTATAAACGACACACGAGCAAATTGCCCCGGTATGATGTCACGCACAGCGATTCTGTCAAATTCACTGAGAGCGGAAGAGTGGGGAGAGATATCCGTGGCTTATGCATTCTGGACATCGTGAAAGGTGGCGGCATCCGCGAACCGCTATACTGCTTATTGTTGTACTGTTTTTCATTTTTATTGTCAGCTACAATCGAATTTGCCCTAGGGGTTCGTTATTTTTCTTGTTTATTCAACTATTACGCCACAGCCATAGATACTCTCACGGATGTCGCAATCTTGTACTCCACGATGTTTCAGTTTTGCCTCAGTTATCAGGATACGTTCTTCCTCTTAATACGAGGGTCATTCAATAAGTCTTTAGAAAATCCACAGATGACGCTCGTTGCACTAAGAACGCTTAGTTTTAGCAAGCATCATCACTCCTAGATAGCTGTAAACTTTTAATTTTATCGATTACTAGTCGCGTCTATGAGGGGTTTTTCTCGGAAGTCCTCAAGATCAGCTCCGATTTAGATGATTTTTTTTGTTGAAGTTTTTTTTTTTTTTATTTAAAATCAGAAACCTATGAAGAGGGGGAAATAATTATTTATATTGTTTAAACAATATGTATCCCTTTCGTGTGGAAATTTTTTTTTCCTGTACATCACTATTAGGAATTTTAATAAAAGCATTCTTCCCTTTATTAAAAAAAAGCCGATTAGTATCGTATCCAGTAAATGCATGAATGAAGAAGAGATGATTTTTCTTTATATTTGGATATTTTGTTAAATGGTTTTTGTTGAACAAACTCGCTGTAATATATTATTCTTTACTGGTTTCATAAAAAAACATTTCTCTTTCATCAGACGCTAGAGCCATTAATAGCACTAATACATCACTATCCTCTGCTACAATAACTATATTATCGGAGGAACTGTCTAGAGCTGACAAATATCAATAAACTTTTTATTTTTTCCCCATTTTAATCTATGTAGTAACACATATACTATATATATATATGTATGTATAATAGGCGCTCCCCCCATTTTGGGTGTGTGGCCGAGCTCCTCCTCCTATTTGTGGTGTGCGTCTTGATGTTGTTCCACAAATGGAGGGACCTACAGTTTTAATCCGACTCCGAACGGCAAATATTTTTATGAGGAGCTTTTTCATGGCAGAAATACACTCGGAGGCTTGTCATTGCCTGCCGAGGGGCGACCGCTATTAGAAAAATGTTTTTCTTAATTTTGGTGTTTTTACCGAGATTCGAACCTACGTTCTCTCTGTGAATTCCGAATAGTAGTCACGCACGAACTCATTCGGCTACGGCGGCCGGTAGTAACAAACCACCATCAATAATGTAGGCAAACTTAGTAACATCATTATCATCTGCTTCACATTGTACAAAAATATCATGTAGCGTCGATTTGGTTGTTTTTCTCATTCCAGCATTGTCAAAAAGTGAGAGAGGGTAGGGAGCCAGCTCGTACTTAAAATATTGTCGAAGTTCGTCTTTGCTTTTTCTTAAAAAGCATACACTTTGAAAAATTACGTTTGGATCCACAGCAACTTCAATATTATTACTAAATGCTTATTGAGTGACCCTAGTATAGTATTAAAAACATGAAACGTGTCGAACATCTGGCGTTAGATCTTGAATTCTTTTATAACTAAATAATTTCTTACACCTTTCACATTCCATACCATTTTGCAAAAAACCCAAATGAATGAAATTCTCGGAAAGTAACTGCATTTTTTGTTGTTTTCCTCAGTTATGCAAAGATTTTTTTGACACTTTTTAAATAGAGTAAACATCTTTTTTTGTTCTTGTTTTTGTAATGTGTGTGTTTATTTAATAACTGTTGGTGCCTAACAGTAGTAGACAAGTACAGTAATGGAATGTGTGTATACATTTTTTGTTTGCTTTTTTATTTGTTGTTGGAATTCTCGATCAAAGCTAAAATTTTTAATTTTTCTTCACTATGCAAAGACATTCTTGACAAACTGTATATACGCGTTAACAAGTTTATTTAAAGTATGCACGTAGTGCACACATATTTCTCTTCATAGGTTTCTGATTTTAAACAAAAAACCCAAAACTTTAAAAAAAAAAAATCATCAAAATCGGAGCTGTTCTTGCGAACTTCCGACAAAAGCCAGGGGTGCCTTTTATTTGGCAGGATTTGGCAACACTGGTGTATCGCAAAGTTTGACATTTTTTGGCTTTTACGTACTCAGAACGTTTTGAAATACCAGCGCTATTTGTGTTGTTTACAATAACTTAAAAGATTCATCTCGGTCCAAAAATGAAATTAAATCGTGAACTTTTTCGTGCGATTATTTTTTACAACTTTCGACGTGGATTAACTCAGCAACATTGCATGGATGAACTTAATTCATTTTTTAGCGATGAAGCTCCATCAAGTACCAGTGTTTATCGATGGTATGGTGAATTCAATCGAGGTCGTAGTTCACTCCAAGACGAATTTCGTGAAGGTCGTCCAAAATCAGTTGTTGTTCCGAAAACCATTGATGCTGTGCGCGAACTGATATTGCAATATCGTCATGTGACCTATCGTGAGATTGAGACAATCTTAGGCGTTAGTGGGACCAGCATACATTCAATATTGCATAAACATTTGACTGTCAAAAAACTTTGTTCGCGTTGGATCCCACACAATTTGTCAATCGCTCAAAAAAAGGCTCGTGTCGATTGGTCGAAGGAAATGCTCAAAAAATACGATCGCGGGGCTTCGAAACACGTCTATGACATCGTGACAGGTGATAAATCATGAATTTACGCGTATGAGCCCGAAAGTAAACAGCAGTCGACTGTATGGGTGTTTCAAGATGAGCCAAATCCAACAAAAGTTGTTCGCGCACGAAGCACTTCCAAGCAAATGGTCACCTGCTTTTTCGGAAAAACTTGACAGGTCGCAACCGTATCACTAGAACAACGCAGAACAGTAAATTCTGAGTGGTACACAACCATTTGTTTGCCAGTTGTCTTCCAAGAAATTAGGAAAACCAATCGCCAACGACGGGTCACTCTTCACCAGGACAATGCGAGCTCTCACACATCGGCTCAAACAACTGCATTTTTGAGCACCCAAAACATCGAATTAATGGGTCATCCGCCGTATAGTCCTGACTTGGCACCGAATGACTTCTTTTTAATCCCGTACGTAAAAAACAAACTGAGAGGTCAACGTTTTTCGACACCTGAAGAAGCGGTTGCGGCATTCAGAATGCATGTTTTGGAGGTACCTCATTCAGAGTGGCAAAAGTGCTTCGACAATTGGTTCAAACGCATGCAAAAGTGTATAGATCTTCATGGAGAATTTTTTGAAAAATAATAAAGTGATTTTCGATGATTAAAATTTGTTTTTGTTCTCTAATCCCGAAATATAAAAGGCACCCTATGCCGGAGCTCTGAAAAAAGTCATGAGACACTGTTACATATAATATTATCGTGACTAGTTGGTGATCTCTAAATCCTTGTGCAGATTTCTTAACACTCGAAAACAAAATAATAGTATCAAAGCTACTTATTTAAATATTAATTTCTAGTGCCCTTTGTATATAAGTTTTTATTTAATACGAGTATTTGCTATTTATCATATTTTGCTAGAAATATTTTCAAATCTTTACCAAAAGATACTTTTTCCTAGTTTCAAACAACAGCCAAGGTAATTTCTGCTTTAAGTGAGGGTGATATGTGTCGATCTCATTTCCGAGAGTTGGTCAGATCTGGCGTTATGTGCTTCAATCCTAAATATTTTGGATAAGTGTAAACTAAGATATTACAAAGCGCCTGGTAAACAAATTTTGAAGCATGGTAATTCTTTTATTTTCTCTAACAACTCTTATCCTCGAAGGCTTTTTGCGGAACCATCTTAGTTTAGGAAGTACATAGGTAAGGTATTTATACTTTTTACTTTGAGTTTCGTTTTATATTTTTGTAATGAATGCATTGCCTGCCTCTTAGCAATATTGTGCCGAAATTTCTAGTCAATGGGGCCAAAATTATCGTTTCATGCGTATTTGAGCATATACCAGGGAAACAAGCAGCGCAAAACAATGAAGAAGGAAGAGTTTTGTGTCGCAAAATACGAAAAGATGCTGTAGATCGCCTTGATGTAAGTTCTTTGCTCTATGGACGTGGCATCGATAACTCTGAGAGAGTGTAAAAGAATTATTTGGAATTTTTTCGTTTGCAAAACTTTACAACGTTTTCTGAAAATTGTTATTTTTGAATCGCAATGCAATTTTTTACTATATTCCCTAATATAATTCACCAGGTATCACTGGGAGCGTTTTTTTGTATTTATGAAGCTTAAAATACCAATGGGCCAATGTTTTTTTAACTTAAATGAATTTTGTGGCTTCAAAGTGTTATGAAAAATTTAAAAGTCGAAAAAAATCTTCCGAAGAATAGCTCAAGAAACCTCCCCTTTAACAAATGAATTTTGTGTTTTTTGTTAGATGAAGCAAAGCATATTTTTTTCAAGGCGATTTCTGAGATTCAGCGTCAATTTTTAGTATTTTGGTATCAAAATTTTAGGGCAATATTTTCAAATGTTATTATATTGAAATGGACTGAAGAAACTAACACTATATTCATCGCAAAAATATGCTTTTTTTAAGGAATTCACCTTACATCTCTCACTTAAGACGAAATTGTGAAATGGTGGTAATGGGTATTACTGAATTTGTTTCCTAAATATCCCAACTCCGACGTTGAAAAAAAAACTTGCCGCTTAAAGGATCTACAAATCGCGTTTAGCGGATTTTTTTCAAAGTAAACGGAATAAATTCTAATGGACGCAGTGAAATTCGAAAATATAAACTTTTATATAATATTATTTACTACTGGGAAATACATGAATACGAGTGCCACTGCAACGAAATGTGCCAGGCGAGTGAATACTAAACAGCAAATTATGGAATTTCCAAGAAATATGGAAAAAATTAAAGCGCCGTCGCCGCCTTATAGTATCGACAAAAAATCTAGAACAACAAGAAAGTATAAAACACATATATTGTATGTATGTTTGCCTGTAAATATATACGTATTTGGTGAAGAAGCTTTAACAACGGCAATGCAGCTACAACAAAAACAATATATGCACATGAGTATGCTTGAGTATTTAATAAAGTTGTAGCTAAAACATTTGAAATATTTCTCATTGTTCACTTCTGGCCATTGTTTTTGTTATTGTCGCTGTTAGTTAATATAATAAATGTTTTGAAGCTTAAGCACTTGCGGGTAAAGGGGGCAAGCAGTCATCAATCAATGGCCGCTAATAAGTTGAGCAACTGAGTCGAATGTGGTGGCGTGCCACGCGCATGCGCCTCTGATTTGTTTTATACAAACGCCTCAACATTTCATTTTTTTCCTATTCTATTGGCCCAGCAGATCGTGCAGCTGAGGTGGTCACATGTGGTACTCAATGCTGTGTAGCATACTAATTAATTAATTAAATCACTTCGTGGTTTACTCTCACTAGAAATTGAAAAAAAGAAAAATTCAATTGTCGGCTGGGGCTGACGCATTTATATTTTCGTATTTTTTTAATTCATATAGTTTGTTGTTGCTTTTGGTTTTTGCGTGCATTTCATAACCAGTTGTTAGTATTTACAGCTTGGTTATTTGAATTTCTATTAGCATTTCACTTTTCGTTTGCCATAATTCGTTTTCATTTCTAATTTTCGCAATTTTCATTTCGCGGCACAATTTGTTGATTATCATTTGATCACACAACGGGTGAAACCACAACGGGACGTGTGAAATCTGCGCAGGCTCAGCCACAGTCCATAAATACCAATCTGGCAAATGCGCACGGGCCGTTGGTTGCAATGAGATGGATGTGTGCAACATGCTGCTACTGCTACCAAATATCACTTGCGACGCCTGTGTGCACAACTCCTACAACAATTTGTTGCTGGCAATCTCAGTCGCATGGTGAACATTGATCGTACATACATACGTACCATATGCACCATAAGCACGTATGGATGTGTGTGTTGGAAGGCGCATGTTGCATGTGATTTGTGTTGTCTTTGTTTTCTGCACTTATACTTCCTTGCCACCGAGATTATATCGCACTTTTGTTGTTGCAGCTATTGTTGTTGTCACATATTGTGGCTGCGTGGTCACCAAACACTCGCCAACATGCCACAGCAACCTTACCAGCCTGCCCATAGTCTGCCTTGCTCACCTCACCTGCTCATTTTGCCAACTTGATTTCAATTTTATTTTTATCTTATTTGTTTTACTTTTATTTTTAATTTCGTTTTCGATTTACAATTCCATTTCAATTTTCATTCCCATTGCCGTCGCTCTTTCGATATGAATTTAAGCGTTTTTTTTTTGCTCGGCTTTGATTTTCGCAAGCACCCATGCTTATACGTATTTGTGTGCATATGTGTGTATGTATACTCTGGTGTTAGGGTGTAATTTTCGGGTTTCGCTCAAGGCTTGTTCGCATTTACTTGTATAGATATGTATGTATGTACGATTTCCCCTCAGCTCTGCAAATTCAAGTTGTTTTGGCTATTTTACTTTTGGATTTGTTTTGCTTTTGCTCTCTTGTTGACCGCCTTGCTTTTTTATGACATCGTAAAATCAACGCATCCAGTCCACTATCCGCCCTGCTCACTGACAATTCCCTTTGCAGTGCTGAAAATTTCCATAAGCCTCCACAATATTCACTCCGACTTGGTATGCAGTAAAGCTGTAAAAGTGCAATGAGGGAGCAGGCCATTGTTTCGGTATCAGTTGGCTTGGGAAAAAGTGAAAAGGCTCGTAAAATGCATTGACATTTCTTCACTTTATTGCCTTGCTGACAAAGTACTGGGTGCTCTTGTTTAAATGCGACCAGCATTGACCTATTGTGGGTGTGAGGTTTGCCTATAAAAATGAGAATTTCACTTTCCCTTTTGGAATTCTGGCATTAAATAACAGTACTGGGACAGAAGACCTCAACTGCTCCACTCTTGGCTTCAATTTCATTACCAATGAACTCAATTTTATGAATGCGCATACATATGTACATGTGCAAGGTATACTCATAAATACTTATTTGTGCATTTCTGGATTAGCCTATGAAAGTTGCATACTATTACAAATATGCAAACGGTTTCAGAATAAGAAATATTGAAAGAAGCCTAGTTTGTGGTAAATAGGTAAATAAGTTACAAAACTTTCGTAAAATTATTAATAAAAAAAAGTACTTGTTATAAAAATACTAGCTGACCCGGTTAACTTTGTTCCGCCCTAGAGGCAATAAAAAACAGATTTTTGATTTTATTAAGTTAATTTTTTTATTAATCAAGTATTTCAATGAAGCTTTAATAGATTGTACTCTTTAGTTAAGCACCTTGTGATACTCGACATTTTTTGTTTTATTATCAGGTGCAAGAACAAACAACGCATATGGTTTTCCGACCCGTGAACATGCAACGTGTCATATGAACGATGTGTTTCAGATATTTGTTGCAGTGGCCCAGTACCACGACGTGTAAGCCCGATATCGCGTTTTTCCAAGTTTTCACCAACAATCAGGATGGCAACTTCCTCTATTGTTGGAGCTTTAAATGTGCATTCGTGTGTTCCAGATGGTTGTTTATTTGCTCTGATCACGCCTTTGTAGTCATCATTTAGCATGCGTTCCAAAGCACTCTTGAACAGCCTGACCAACGCATGATGTTCATGAAGTAGTTGCTGCAGATCTTTAAGAATTGCTCTTTTCATTCCTACATTGATCCCTTGACGTCGATTAAGTTGTTCTTCCATGTTGCCCATGAAGTATATTTGCAAAAATTTATGCTGTGCATCTTTGAAAGGTTGCAATGATCCAATTCGATGGTGAATCTGTCCTTGTATCTATTGTAATATATAAAAAGCAAAGTCAGTATTTTTTATTTATAAACACATTTTTTTATACTCAGCAAACATAATACGTATAAATAATTATAGTAAGTTCAAAAACAAATCAATAAATACCTTGAATGCCGGATTAAATCCTCGTTCTTCGATAATGTCTGCCCCAAATGAGGTCATTTGGAAACAACCATTGTATTTTTGAGCGTTTGTAAGAAAATGACGTGATTCTGGTGTTTCGCCACAAAGCAATGAATGCAATGGCTCAGGTGGCGGAGTCAATATTGGCAAATTCACTCTTCCACTAAGGCAGCACAATCCGGGCGTTTCTCCGGAAAATTTCAATGCGCCACAATACGATTAAAATCAGCACTTGATAATTCTCTTCTTGTGCGTCGAAAATTATCTACTTGTTGATCTCTGTTATTCCCTCGACGATTTCGCATTGCCAACCGAGCCGTTTCACGGGCTGCCTCGCTTTGCTCTTGTGATTGAGAAGAACGAAGTCGTAATTCCTTGTGCTTCTTCAGTCGTTTCATTCGCAATGTTTCATATACTTCTTGCATTACGGCTTTGTCGGGAAAGATTCGATCGTCTTGGTAGCGGAATTGATAATGATGATTCAAATAGAATACAAATTACTGTGATTATATATTTCTGACAACTACGTTTAGCTGTCATTTGCGTTTTGTTATTCCATATCAGATGCGTTTTTGTTATACCACATTTTATAGTGACTTCACGGAAACGCGTTCTAATGTGATAAAAAGTATGCTATGTCCGTCTCCTGGTTCTAGGCTACCTCTCCACCAATTTTCAGCCAAATCGGTTCAGCCGTTCTCGAGTTATAAATAGTGTAACTAACATGACTTTCTTTTATATATATAGATTTACAGAGATACAATTTTGCTCTGAATGGTGGTTGCTGAACAACGTTTCATGCCCGTGGAATTAAACGGTATGCAACAAATAATATGAAACATAAAAAAAGGTCTAGAAAAATCAGCCGTTTAAAGATATAAAAAAAAAAACAAATATAGCTTTGTTATTGATATACCAAGTTTCCATAAATGGCCTAAAAAGCTGAGAGTATTTTCTTCTAGACTCATAGAATTAGTTTAGATAAGTTTTGATTTTATTTATAAGCTTTGATTAGCTTTAAAATATTTGAAATGAAAAACGTGGGACGCATGTAATAGACTTAGAACTCATAAAAAAAGTAATATACGAGAGTTGTTTAAAAAGTCCGTGGAAACAGTGGTTCTAGTCCACCCCCTCCAAGTGAAATTACTGATTTTGGTGTGGAATTTGACTCTATATTTTCATTTCAAAGATATTTAAATTACATAATTGCAAGGTCATATTTTGTACTTGCTCGTATTCGACGATTTAGTTCGGACTTTGTTGAGCCATATACTCTAAAGCTGTTTTATATGTGTCTCTCCGGTGCGTTCGAAGCTGGAATACGCCGCCTTTATTTGGACATCAAATTATAGTTGTCATATTAGTAGGCTTGAACGTGTCCAGAAAGTCTTTGTGCGTTATACTTTGCGTTCTTTGAATGACATATTGATCTAAAAACCCTAGATATTAGAAATGCTATTCTCTCCCTCACTTTCGTTTTCAATTTGATAAGTGAGGCGATTAAAACCCTCTAAGAAATTAATGTCAATATTCTTCAGCGAAGCTTACCAAATCATGATATTTTATGATTAGGGATGAACTATGTATTTAATTATGCTTCCAGTACTCCGATTTCTAGGAATTTGATTGATTTTAATTCGCCTTCAAATTATATTGGTTCAGATTTTTTTCCACAAAGCATCACTTCAAAATGCTACAAAATCAATTTTTTAACTAAGTATATACAAAGTATTCCTTCTCTGTGAACTATAAAAAAATGAAGTAAGTAAATAATGAATTTAATTTATTTTTGATTGAATTATTTAGCATTAATCTGTTTTCATAACCTGCAAGAAATACTGTATTTTTTTAGATTATTAAATGAATAAAAAAATAAATAATTATAGTAACAGTTTGTTGACCCCTTGCGAATAATAGAATTTTTCCACGCCGTAAAAAATAGCCATTCGTTTCTGCAATCACTTTCTCGTTTGAACAAAACATTTTTCCCACTAGCCAATTCTTCTTCAAATAGGGGAATGAGTTGGAGTCGTATTTCTATTAATTATGGAAAAGGAAAATCACTCGACTTTCTCGATTTAAACGAATGACTGACACAAAGAAATGTACCGACCTGACTGAAACTTTGTGTGTGTTTTTCCAAGAGATGCTACTAACTAAACATGACTAGCGCCATCTCTCTGACTTTGCACGGATTTTTCAAACGACCAACGTATAGGTATATCATCTTTTTTAAGTACATACATTAGCGGATCTTAACTTAACTGCAAAGCTCAATAGCGTAACAAACTACTGTGGGCAAAAAGTAAGGTGAATTTGGTTGTAAAATGAAAAATCTTTATTTATTCTCGTAAATCATTTTCATCCCCTTCAAAACAATCCCCTCTCGATGAACTACACTTATGCCAACGATTTTTCAAATCCCCTAAACATGCCAAATAGTCCATTTCCGGTATAGCCATCAGCACCTTCTTCGATTCAGCTTTTATCTCCTCAATCGACTCGAAACGCGTTCCCCGGAGTGGTTTCTTGAGTTTTGGGAATAGCCAGAAGTCACACGGAGCCAAGTCAGGCGAATACGGTGGTTGCGGAACGATATGCGTGGAATTTTTGGCAAAATGGTCACGAAGAACGAGTACAGTGTGAGACGGTGCATTATCGTGATGCAAAAACCAAGAGTTGTTGGCCGATAATTCAGGTCTTTTTAGACGAATTGCTTCACGTAAACGACGCATAACGCTCAAATAATATTCCTTATCAACAGTTTGGCCAGGTGGAAGGAATTCATAGTGCACCACACCACGAAAATCGAAAACAACTGTCATCATGACCTTTATTTTTGAACGACTTTGACGTGCTCTTTTCGGTCTGGCCTCGCCTTTAGCACGATATTCCCTTGATTGGTCGGTTGTTTCAGGGTCGTAAGCATAAATCCAAGTCTCATCTCCCGTAATGATGCATTTGAACTTGCCCTGATAGTCTGAAAGTATTGTTTCTCACACACCAACGCGACGACTTTTTTCCAAGAAATTGAGAGTTTACGGTACCAAACGAGATTTGACTTTTCGTATGCCCAAATGGTCTTTCAAAATGGTTTTCACAGATCCTTCTGATATTCCGATCATATCAGTAAGGTCTTTAACAGTCAACTGACGATTTTTGAGCAGTGACTCCTTCACTTTATTGACGTGTTGGTCATCTGTTGACGTCGATGGTCGTTCGGAGCGCTCCAAGTCATCAACACGTTCTCGACCCTCTTTGAAGTCTTTGTACCACTTATAAACATTTTTCTGCGACATGGTCGAATCACCAAATGCCTTCTGCAATATGCTAAACCTTTCCGCAGCCGCAAACAAAATTTGATGGCACTTCTCTGCTCAATCAAATCAGACATTGTAAAAATCGAAAAATGCACTCTTGGTCGTTTGGTAAACACAAGCGTAAATATATTACTGATAATGACATTCACATGAAAGTTGGCCCAGATGTTATTAACAGTGCTGCCAACTCATGAAAAAAATAACTAGAGCGCAATTTTAATCCCGCGAAGTTTGACAAATAAATTCACCTTACTTTGTATGACAAAATATGTGGGAAACTGAAATCGATTATATCTTTTGCAAAACTCGATGAAACCTATAAGAAACTGCTAAATATTGAATTGTAGTGGGGGTTTGAGTATACTCAAAGTTTTAAGTCTCCAGCTCATCGTTAAGTTGCTTGAACATCGAGTACGAAGTTCCCATTAAAACAAAGATAAAGAGAAAGCGAGTTAACATAAAGGTAGAAATGGAAGACAAAAACAGAAACTGGACAAAATTATATAAATTGAAAACAGTTCGAGTGGAGTTAGTGAAGGAACTTATAAAGGTTCCATCACAACGCATTACATTAAAATACCAGCAAGGAAAGAACTAAATTTGTCAATTAGCTGCTTTCTATCTGCTAAAGTAACAGGCAATCGAGGAAATAAAAAAATGTGTTTGAGAAGAGCAGATAACTTTTAACTGGAAGTTTGAAAAGCGGAATTTAAAAATATTATTTTTTTTTGTTTACAGAAAATATATTTGTTTAAATTTATCTTAAATCCTCATTTTGTCGGTGAAAGTTCGACCGTAATTAATCTCATGGTTTCGGAATTTTGCGTGCCTGCGTTCATAAGTAAGGTTCCAAGTAGATTGCATTCATACAGATTTTCCCAAGGTGTTTCATTAAGCAAAAAGCATTGATTTTCATTTGGTTTTCTTCGAGGATCATCTTTAACTCGCTTATCCGTTCAAAGATAGAGTATGCCAAGCATAGTTTTGAGCAAGTTTTAGTTAATTTTTATAGACCTTTGCTCCCACATCCCGCGATGTACATTAATGGGAATAATGGCAAAATATTTCACCAAAAAGCACAAAAGTTAGTATTTTTAATGATAGAAAGGATACAATATACCTTAAAAGTTGCCTTTTTAGTCAAAATAAAAGTAAAGTTCTCTCTCTCTTCTTCTTTTCTATGAATAAAAGATCTTGGAACACCGACTCGCCATCTATCAAAACCATTCAACATCTCACGCACCAGTCGGAATCGAATCTTACACAAGACCTTGCATTATTCGCTTACAAGGTCCAATAGTGGAAGGGCATTAAAGACAAGAACTTGTAGGATCTTTGGTTTCAGCAGTATGAGTCACATTGTCACAATCGATATTCGGCGCGTCACCTCGGACTTGCAATTTGACGGAACTTTTTTTGCAGCGTGCCGTGAGGAAATAATGGGAGTATGTGCTCTTTCTTTTTCAGCCTCAAACTGTCGAAAGAGCACGCAGACCATGATACCTTAACATACCATAACAAACATGCAAGCCACTAATTTTTAAGAGACAAAGTTTTAAACATTTGTTTGTCTTTACTCAAATAGTAATAAATGCATAGTATATGTTTAATTAATATACTTCTATAAAATCTGATAACAGCTAATGACAAAGATCGATTAGATGTACAGAGAAAACAAATTATATACGAATAAAGCATGAGAACTTTGATGAGTTATTATAAAGCATATTATAATAAATTAATTTCAATCTTTTTTTGGTTATTATTTATCCTTATCACCAGTCAATTATTCATCATATCCAAAACTGTGACTTAAGCGTGTACTGCGTCATAAATTTATAAACACAAGCAAAGTTATATCAGACTGCAACAAAAGTTGGAACCCTCCCTAAATTTGAGGGTCTGCGCACGGGCCTGTTGTGTATGAACGTGCAGGTAAATCCATTGTTGCACAACTAAATTCACTGATAATTTGAGGACATTGAAAAGCAACACTAGTGGGGTAGTGAACTTTTACACACCATTTCACTAATAATAAACGTATACCAATATCGAGTTACCGCATGCAGAAGAAATGTGCGAGCCACGCAAAGATTATGAAGCGTCTGCGCAACGCCAGCGGACCCATACTTATAAAACTACAAATCGGCATATGACTTATGCTTGGCATTTGTCTAGTTGACAATAAATATGGGAAATAACTACAACTGGAAAAAGACGCCAACACAGTGGAGTGGGGAGTGCGAAAGGTGTTGGGGTGGGGTAACGCTGTATGCAGAGGGGGAGAAACGATGGGAGAGGTAACGTAGCCAAGATGCAAGTCAACAGCAGCTTTGCTATACACACGTACATGCGTACACAGAAGTACTCATACATGCACATAAAATGTGAGTGTGTGTGTGCATATGTTTGTAACCAAGCATAACTCTCTGTTTTGAACTTCGCAGAATTGCGCGCAGCAGGAGTGAAGATTTCAAGCAATAGATACAAATGGATGACGAGTGGACGCACCACAGCATACAGCTCGCCTCTTGTTAAGAGGCGAGCAGATGGTTGTCCGTGGCACAACGGTCGAACAAACTGGGGTTGGTCGGCTGCTCGGGCGGATAGATGGATTGTTAAGCTGGCTATTTGGTTAGCTGGTTGACTGGTTGGTTGGTTCATCGGAAGACCTACACATACCGACCAGGTCTGGGCTGAGTTGAGCCATGTAGCGATGTACATATGTTGCAGTGTTTAGGATTGAATGGAATCAGATGGCCACGAATTGGTTGTGATGCAATTGGGTTGCGATGGCTTGGGATGGGATGGGATGCGATTGGATTGATGTGTATGAGTGCTTGCGCGTGTTCACATGTCGGATGGGTAGATGGATGAATAGGTGGATTGAACAAATGGACATTTGGTTGGGTTGGTTGCCATGTCCTAATACTTGGATGAACGGATTGCTAGTTAAGCGGTAGGTCGTATGGTCTCAGCGGATAGCTGAATGGATCTATGAGTAATTTGAAGTGCGTTCCGCACATGCGCATGTGCGCACGGGCATTTGAGTTGATGCTTAATATGGCTGTTCGCACGCTGCTGCATTGCTGGCTTATGAGGATTTCCTTGAGTGCTGATATTTGACGTTGACATTGAAAATATTGGCTTTCAGATTTAAGAGAAAAGCGGAAATCGTGTGGTTCTTATTTTTATTTTTTGTTTTTTGAAGTGGCCCCACTTGTGTGTCGCATTTACGCGTCTTTCACTACTTATACATGTTAAAATATGTATATGTTCGATAAGTGCAATGAATTTTAATTTATTTTTCCGATATACCCGGCAGAAAAATTAGCATGAACTTTGAGAATACCTACTTGGTGCACCTGGTTTATGGAAGCAAAAAATTCTGATATTTTTCGATCAGTCTGGCGATTTTCCTTAGAGGGGAAAAAGATGTCCTAAAACAGTATTTTTCGCATTCATAAAATTTTGAGCCAACTTTTAGTTAATTTCAGTATTTTGCACCTGTGAACTTTTATGCTCTGTTTTCCAAGTGCGATTGAGAGGGTAATCCTGCTTCATTTCCGTTTAGATACTAGTATGGGACTACCATTCCCTTGCTTTCCTTAGCAATGCCTCCTGTGGACTTGTATTATGAAATAATATAACATTTCTCTTCAGTTGTGATCTCCTTCGGCAGGCGAAATCAATCCCACAAGAGCATTTCTCATATTGACAAAGACATGAGAGAGGTTTTATAACTTTCTCATTCTTTCTAAAACTTCTAGAAGAAGAGAGAACTTTTAGATTATTCACTCATTTACGCTTTCAGTTCAATGAGTGCGAGTGAGAATCTTTTGGTATTGCTTCGATAAATGTTTTGGACAAAGTTACTCTAAAGAACCAAAGGGAAGTGAATGTGAGAGATGATTGCTTCTCTCATTCAAACTTTTCAAATCAGATTTTCATAAATATGTAAATAATGGGAGATATATAGAATCGGCTTTTTTTTCTTCATATATTAGCCAGAAAAGCTCCTACGCTGCCACCACTGAGTCCCTCATAGCTGGTCTTCCAAGTACTGTAACTACCTCCCTTTGTTTGCACCTCTCAAAAATTGTTTGAAAAACTATAATTACAGTGAAAGGTTTAGGCCAAATTATTTCTTAATACGAGTATTCGCCTATAAAATATATTCATTTTTGAATATATACTATAAATATACTTTCGGATAGCCAGGTGGCCATTGAATCAATAAATGCGGTTATACTAAGATCGAAGGTTGCACAGGAATGCCGGGCAGCCCCAAATGGTATTAGCGTCGTATTCAAGGTCAGCCTTATTTGGGTTCAGGGCCACAGAGATATTGAGGTAAATTTTAAAACCGATGAGCTAGCCAGGAGAGGTACTGCTCTTCATCTGCTCAGTGATAAAAGTACCATTGGAATACCTTTGACCACGAGTAAACTAATCAAAAACAATATTATCCAAGAGGCCAATAGGTCATGGAGAGATGAAGATACATATGTAACAGCTAGGCTACTATGACCGCAAATAAACAAGAAAATGACAAAGGAATTGCTTAGCCTCTGAAGTGATGTTATCTCGAAGGTCGTGGTTTGTATAACCGGTCATTGGCTATTTGGCATACATTCCTCGAGACTAGGAGTTTTCTCACATGAATATTGCAGAAGTTGTAGAGGTGAGGAAGGGAAAGAAACAGTTGAGCACTCCTAAAATAAGAGCAGGTTGCCTAGGTAAATACTTTTTCAATTCTCTTACAGAGCTGTCTGGCGTGAGGATGAGATAAAATCTACGTTTCAGAAGAGCAACAAAGTGGTTCCACGAAGGAAAGTAAATGGGGTTCCCGTGCAGCGCAGTAGTATCACAACGGACTTGTAAGGTCTAAGTGAGTTGGTCGTACAGACCGACTAGTCGTACCACCATAACCTAACCTAACCTTCCAGAATTGAAATTTCATAAATGAGAAATATAAAAATAATAAAATAATAAATATAAAAATATAAATCATAATACAACAACAGCAGCATATTTCAGAGTTTCAAATTTCAGACAGCGTTAAAAAATACCATCAAATTTGCAACAGAATTTCCAACATTTACTAACCACTTTTAATTTTTGTGTGGTATGGCGATTTCTCAATGACTGAAAAACATAATCAATTTTAGAAAATAATGCACATTTTGTGATAAATGTACGAAAACGTACTGAAGTCAGGTAGATCATATGAAATATGAATGTGTGGTATACATTCTCGTATATATGTATGTAGTTTGAATAAGCCTTTTTTTTAAATAAATTCCTTTTTTCCAATTACATATAAAGGAAAATCCTAGCGAGGTAATCGGGGAATATCAGTTCGATCGGATAATTATATTCAATAGTTCTATACAGATCCAGATGTCCCCACAAGGGTTATTAGTTGGCTGATAGATGGAAATAGACTGTATTGGGAAAATGTTAAGAACAAACTGATTAAAAAAAAATTGTCTTAATTTATGCAGTTGTGATGTAACAACATATTTGGAAACATAAACTGGTAAAGACATTTGAACCAACATACAAGCGTTCATATTTAATAGAGAACCAGATATTATATTGGTTTATAAAATCATTTATTTTTTATTTTATTTGCAGCTTGGATTTTTACGACTCTTTGCGCTGCCTCTTTGTTGTATATCTTAATTAAAAATGTTCAAAAAAATAATAATGTGAATAAATGCAAATATTATAGGCCTCTTTTATCTGTTTCCTGTGTTCCTTTTTTTTTTGTCACATACTTTTTTTTCTATTGTCACTCCATACTCTTACAATCTGACTCAAAATAACGATTTGCAATTTATTTAATTCAACTACCACGAAACTGTTGGTCGTGCCAAAACGTGCCAAAAAGTTCAATTAAGTCTATTTGGATGGTAAGGATGTATATCTCTTATATATATAAGTATTATTAATGTAATTTCATTTTTAATTACTTAAAACTAAAGTAATTATGAAGTAATTTTTGTATTCGGCAGCTAAACACAATAACATTGGGGCTTTCGGTTTTACTTATACTGTACTTATTCGGTTTTACCTATGTATATTGGTGGATAGCAAGATACAATAGATATTTTTAATAATACTTGAAATGAAGGATGTTAGAAAATGCCTCTTTTAATATAAAAACCTGGAAATGCCATGCAAGTACAAGAAAATAGTCTAAATTAGAAAATTAATTTACTGGGTAAAATAAATTTCCAAATGATATATAAATAACAGTCACCGGTCTTTGGAAGATAATCTGATTCTGATTTTATTTAGTCTAGCACAGGAATGATGTGAATGAGCAGATAATGAGTGGCCAATTCTAAGAGGAACAATTGAATTTTTACTAGCTTTTTAACATCTTGCTCACTGAAATGACTAAAGAAATGTACCTAATGATTATTTGCCACCAGTCTTAGCTATCTGATCTGCCCTCTCGTTTTCTATGATCCTAATACGTCCGAGTATTCACATAATTTTAATTGATCTTTTGTGTTGATAAAGAATACAACGAGCTTTCGAAACGTTGCATGATGTTGGTGCTGTTGAAAAGGGCTTAAATTGTCGATTACTATCTGTGCATACAAATTGTTCCTGTGATATTTAGAAGTAAAGAGTTGGTTCGGCCGTAAATACTGAGCTTTACCTAGGCCGAGCTCCGATGGTAACTTCAACTCTGGCATCCTTTGTTATAGTAGATCGTGTTTGGACTGTTAGTAAAAATAAACCGCCAGTAATTTCTTCCAGAATTTATCAATTGCTTTCATTTGACACTCTCTGTATTCGGTTGAGCTAGGAGACGTTTTGGATGATTAAGTAGATCACTTATCAAAAGGAAGGAGCAAGAGATATTTTTTGTGGAGTTATTGAGTTAGTTAGAATGTGTTTCGATGTAATATTTTATTGTGCAACGTATGTTAGTTTGCTCTTTAATCTGTTAAATAATCCAAACGTTTAGGCATAGCTTTAGACAGTAGTCTTTCATTTTATAGTAACATTAATTACGTCTATTGAAATCCTATGCTGTCCTAGGCTTTGTGCTCAAGTTTTACGAAATCTTTTAACCTGAAATCGCTGTTAACTATAGTCGCTACTCTAGGTTGGAATACTCCACATTTATTTGGATGCCGTAAAAAATATTTTTAATCGAAAGAATCGAACATGTCCAAAGGCGTCTGTGAAATATGTACTAAGATAAAATTTCTGATCCTATCCCATCTTATACATCTCATTTGCTATTCATCAACATAAAATCTTTAGAAAGTAGAAGATCAAATTTTGCTTTCCGTTTATTTCCAATGTTATTATATTATTAGTTCTCGTACACCTCCCAAAATTCTTAGCTTTTAAAGTTATGCTTCTAAAGCTCCTAATGAAGGGACTCTTCGTAATTTTAATGAGATCTCCAATTCTAACTTTCTTCCTTATTTCAAAGTTTCAAAGAAAGAATTTTCTGTACTATTGAACTCTGTCTATTTTTCTTATTCTTTAGTTTCAGTAGTCAGTTTGAAATCATGTTTTGTGTAATTTTTGAAATAAATAAATAAAGCTCATGAGTTTATGTTTTTTTTTTTAGTTTTTTTGTTTTGCAGTCAAACTGGTCAACTCTTGTCAGGAACAGATCAAATCTCTTGGTTTGCAGGTAACATTTCTTTGATCTGGGCCCCAGGAGGGTTCGACTGAATTGGTCTCAAAAATCTCTTGTCCGGTCATCGGCATCCCCTGACTGTTGTTAGGGGGGAAGTGCATAACTTATTCCTGAGAAAGGCGCGGGAGAGATGGAGCTCCATTTCTTTATGTGCTTTATCGAAAACCCTTTGGTTCCAATACAATAAACGCAGGTCTCAGAAAGTCCTGATAAGTGCACGTCATTCAATTTCAAAATTCGTATCCGTGTTTACCGGTCATTGAAGAATCGGCACACACGCAGAAAAGCTAGGTTTACCATTTAATCTTCGTTGCCGAGGCTGTGAAGACCTTTCAGAGAAGGAGATTGTTGAGTACTTTCTCTGCAAATTACCGGGCTTGGAAACTAAACAATTAAAGTCACTAGGTGCACCTTTCTTCGACAGACGAGGGCAGTGCGCCAACCTAAAACCCGTCAATCTTCTGCATTACATTAACAACTCTGGCTGCCTATAGATATCTTCCTGTTGGAGGTCTCATAATGGAATCAAAACGGCGCTGTAGTGCTACTTGTGGAGTGCCACCGTGATCCTTCAACCATTTCACTTACTTACATTGTTGGCAGCATACCACAGTAGAAAAAAGTGTCTCATTTCTGCAATGCAAAAATTTCTTAGGATGAGCATCATTGTATTATTGTATATGCCTCCATCAGGTATCTCCGGCAAAGCAACGTCCAATAGTGTACGAATTTATATGAATACATATTTCACTAACAATTTCCCACCTGGTTCGTTGGCACATTAAATGTGCAACATGTTGCACAAGCATGTTGTAATTTTTTGCAGCATCTTTAACTTTTTACTTGGAAATCGTTACTTGTTATGGCAAACACGTATTGATAATTGAATTCTCTAATTCTACGCAACATGCAAATCTTGTCGAGAATTTTTAAGAACTCTTTTGCAACAACAGTGAATTTTGTTTTATGCATTTTTTCACAGAATGACAAAATTACAGCTAATTGCCAGACAATTACTTAAAAGATAGTAGGTATTATTTTAGCACAACGAGTTTAGTGAAATATACAACAGAAAGTTTACGGTAAAAAATGCCAAATTTTCCACGTGTTGCAAATTGTCTATGTATATACATACTCTTTTGTCTTCGTTTCCTAAAATCTGTTAGTTTGTTCTCATAAATTCCAATGAATATATTTTAAACTGAGGCAATTGATTTTTTATAGCTTTTTTATGGTGAAATAAAAAAGAGCATCGAATTTATTTGCGATCTTTGTTGAATTCAAAAAGCGGCCTTTGGTCTAACCACTTAGGGACAAGTTTTTGGTTTGCCGGCGACTGAGCATAGCGATGCGATAGGCGGGACCAGCAAAACTCATTTAGCTGATTATAAAAAATTCAACAACATTAATTAGGCTTTCAGAAAAACAAAACATGGAAGAAAAAAAAATAGTTAAAGCAAATTAAATTGAATGCTTATCCACATTAAAATAGGCAAGAAAATGGCATTCGTATTACGTAATGTTGCCTCAGTTTTGTTTTGAACAGTGCCAAGTTACTAAATCAATTTTATGTAAGAATTTTATGCCACCCAAGTGTCTATCTGTTGGTCTTGCAACTACCTGTAGTAATGCAAGTAAGGACATCTTTCTACTGAGAATTCTTTGGTAAAATTGTTGTTGCACACAATCATAATCAGCAGCTAGCAAATATTAAAACAACGGTTCTGGGCTAATTATCAGTTGATATTGAGTTCTCATAATTTGTCGAATTAATGAACTAAAAGCTATCTCCGCTGACCGCCGATAGAAGGCCAACAACAAATTGTTAGACATATTGTGGCTGTGCTGCCTACAACTTCGGCTGATGCTGCTGCTGTTGTTATACTCGTAGGGAGGAGTGGTCAGCGCTTCGTGCTTGATTAGCATGTCTCGCTGCCCGTTTTGTCAACGGAACGTCGCGGTAGCTTGAAAAGTCGTAAAGTTATGAATTTATGAGAGTGCGTAAAGTAAATTGACAGCATTGTGATTAAAAAAAACATGTGGCCTATTCGAAAGTATATTCTGTGCGTCCATATATATGTATATCTATTAAGAAGCCCATTTATATACAAATACTTAAGAAATTTTTAAGTGCGCGAATGTTTGAGACCCCGTTGCTTAAATTTTGTCTGTGTGACCCCAATAAAATCTATTATCAGGATTTCACAAGCTATTTTTTCTTTGTAGATATTTGAAAAGAGCGCTGCAGGGAAATTTAAAAGTCAAGTCAAATACTTACATAACTAAAACTAGCTGAACCCGTCCTCTTGCGCAGTAAAATACAATAATTAGGGCTTGCTCTCAAGACTATAATTTTTTTCATTGTTAATAGTAATCTACATACAATTCTATATTTTACATTTCTTCTTTATATTTCTTGTCTTGTATACTCCAAATAGTTTTCTTTTTGCTGCCTTATATGCCTTCATTTATTTATTCATTTAATTCAATTAATAGCCTAAAAAATACAGTATTTCTTACAGACTATGAAAACAGATTAATGCTAAACTAAATTAATCAAAGTTAAATTAAACTTATAATTAACTGGCTTCAATTGTAATGAGTAAAAGAAAAAGATAACCTACAGAGGAGGATTATTCATTTTAGTAAGTCAAGAAATACAAAGTTTATTACAGACTACATAGAACTAAGAGTATTTATATAGAAGTAATTAACAAAATTAAAGCTTAGGAAACTAAATTAACAAAATATACTAGGTAATTATTTAGAATTCTTACAAAGGAAGAAATTTTTTAATTGGGTATTAAATACATGTTTCGCCCTGGAAAAGTCTAGATCCAAAAGTGAGGCGAGATAGTTAATGTCAGACAGCGTTCTAACAAGAGACGCTTTGGCACTATATAATGTCCTCCTAACGCCAACATGAAAAATTTTGACACGGCGAAAGTTCCTGCAAGGAATATTAAAATGTATTCTTTCTAGAAGAAACGGGCAGTCAATTAGTCCATTAACGAGATCGGAAATAAAAGAAACTGCATGAAACGTACCTCTGTCACTTAATGGAGAGAGACTAATCAAACGACAGCGTGAGTCGTATGATGGTTTGAGGTCTGAGAAATTTAGTGAATATAGCGCGAAACGCACGAAAATTTTTTGATGTTAACGGATAAGTTAGATAAGGTAGATCTTGCAGCTACAAAACCATGCTGACGTGGACTAATTAGACGTTTAACACTAAAATATAACTTGTCTTTAACAACGCATTCAAAGAGTTTAGATACAGCAGATAAATTGGAATAAATTGGATAAATTGGAAATTGGTCTGTAATTTACAATATCGCTTTTATTACCACTTTTGAAAATAGGTGTGACTGAAGTCAGCTTCCAATCATCGATAAATATTCCTTCGGCCAAGGATTTGTTAAAAATTAGTTTAAGAGGTAGAACCAAAGAGCTACAGTTTTTAAACAAAGTTACAGAAAGCCCGTCTACATACGAATGAGCCGAGTTTTTAATCTTTAACAATCCCTCAATGACATCATCATTTAGCCCATTGACTTCTTCTAGGCTCAGTTGAAGCATTAAAGGTTGCTGGATTTTCTGGCTACAAATTGTTATCCTCCCACTGAAAATTTTGGGTTAGTCTGGCAAGCCATTCGAGAAGTTGATAAATATTGTACAGCTTTCAGATACGGTAAAAAAAATATATATGCATTTGTCATAAAAGTCTTAGTTTTGAAATTTTAAATCACCAGCAACCACTCAAAATTGTTCCTGTGTTGTTGTTAATATTACAAAATTATCACGAAAAAAAGGATAAAGGATAAGTTTGCACAATTTTTTTCTGATAAGAGAAAAAAATCTTACATCAATAATAGTGCGCTAACTATTCTTATTCTTCGCACCCTTAGGAGGCTCAACCTGATCTCAAAAGTTATCTCAGATATGCAAAATAATCGAGTTGGCAATATTAGAAACCTCGCCAAAAACACAAACATCTGAAACTTGGTCTTTGGACAAAAGCAGCAACTTTGCACGAGCCCATTGATTTCAAGGAAATGTCTTTGTATCTCTTCTCTAACTAAACGGCTTTAATGAAAAAAATTGTAAGCAGTTTCCTATTACTATGGACCTATCTTGTATATTATATTTACTATCAAATAATGAGCCAGTTGTTTCAGTTATTGAATTACCCCACAGTCATTTTCAATAAGCTACTCAGCCATAATAATTTTTTCTAAGACTAAATGAACTCTTAAATAAACTATTCAAATTGTGTTTTAGGGTATACATAAATAATTAGTATATTCACTCAAATGTTACGGTCAAACTTACGAGCAGAATGAAAATTTAGATTTGCCCCTCTTTGATTTGGGTATATACCTATGAAATGATGCTTTTTTTCGGGAGAGCAGCATTTTACACGTAACAAACAATGAACTGAATATTGTTGACAGATGACTGACGAAAAAAACAAGACATTTGGGAAGGTTTAAAAATACTCCTCAACTCATAAATACTTAGAATATTTTTTGTGCAATACCCATGTATACTGGATCCAATTTAATTATTATAGACCAAATTTTCGAAATTTCAACAATATATATATATATAAATATACCCTAGGAAATAATTATTAATTTTATGTTTTTAATAATCTACGTCGCGCATGTTGTCGCAAAGGGCTAAAATATAATTGCTAGGATTGTTTCATAGTCTCTTAAATACACAAAATAGTAAATGCGACCCCATTATAATTTTATGAAGTTCCCATTGAAGGCGACCATAGGCATATATAATTTTTATTTAATTTTATGAAATTGCTTTAACCCTTTCAATACGGATTTTTTTTAAGGGGAAAAAATATTTAACCATGAAAAGTTATTACTAGTGATCTAAATAGTATATCCTCTTGTATACATAAAGAAATTATTTCTAGGAATTGAGAAAATGTCCTGGGAAAACATTGTCCCACCCGTAATGAACACTCAGTAGATCTATAATTGTCGTTTTTCCACTTACTGACCTAGCACGTGCTACGATTTAACTACTACTGCAAAACATGTGTAGAGAAAAATACAAAGTATAACGGGTCATACGGAGCATAATTGATGGTATATCTCGTAAAAAACTGATGGGAGAAAATACACAGCGATGCAAAGAAATATTTGGCATTTAGTAAAACGAAAACACTCATTGGGACATATGTGCCCCGTCAGTATTGAAAGGGTTAAATGCCATCACGAAGAAGATTTCCCAAGAGTAAACAAAGTTGCGACCGCCGTCGTCGAATGGGTTGGTGCGTGACTACCATTCGGAGCTCAGAGAGAACGTAGGTTCGAATCTCGGCGAAAGACCAAAATGAAGAAAAAGTTCTTTCTAATAGCGGTCGCCCCTCGGCAGGCAAAGGCAAACCTCCGAGTGTATTTCTGCCATGAAGAAGCTCCTCATAAAAATAAAAAAAAAAATATCTGTTCGGAGTCGGCTTAAAGCTGTAGGTCACTCCATTTGTGGAACAACATCAAGACATACGCCACAAATAGGAGGAGGAGTTCGGCCAAATACCCAGAAAGGGTGTACGCGCCTGTTGCCAATTATATACAGGGTTGGCCATATTAAACTGACCCATGTGATTATTAAAAAAATATGGAAAAAGAAACATTTTTTTGTGTTTCATTGTGAAAAACATTTAATTTAGTTCAAGGAGATTCGTTTACATCACTTTTTGAATATGATATCGCGCAAGTGGTCGCCCTTAGCTCGTATAGCGTAATGTGCCCGTTTTTCGGCGTTTTCCATAGTTTTGGCCAGCGTCTCGGCCGATATGGCGGCTATTTCCCGTCGGATATTGGCCTTAAGTGCGCCTAGTGTCTTTGGCTTGTTGACGTAAACCTTAGATTTCAAATAGCCCCAAAGAAAAAAGTCCGGTGGCGTCAAATCCGGTGATCGTGGCGGCCAGTCAAAATCGCCGCTTTTTGATATCAAACGGCCAGGGAACAAAGTCTTCAATAAGTTGACGGTGCCTCGTGCTGTGTGTGGTGGTGCGCCATCTTGCTGAAACCAGAAGTGCTCCATACCATTTTCACGAACAATCGGCATCACAAAATCGGTTATCATGGCCCGATAACGCTCTTGATTGACGGTCAATGGTTGGTGTTGACCATTTTCAAAGAAGAACGGCCCAATGACCATATCAGCGCAAATGCCACACCAGACTGTAACTTTTTGGTCGTGGAGAGGTACCTCTTCAATAATTTGAGGGTTTTCAGTGGCGTAGAAACGGCAATTTTGCTTATTTACGGTTCCGTTCAAGGAGAAATGGGCCTCATCACTCATAATGATTTGATGCCAAAAATCCTCATCAGTTTGGGCCATTCGGACGACAAAATTGGCATATTCCAAGCGACGAGGCTTATCGGCCGGCAACAGTTGTTGATTTAGTTGTATTTTGTACGGGAATATCCCCAAATCCAAACGAATGATACGTCGTAGAGTGGTCCGAGGGATGTCCAACTGAGCAGAACGACGATTACCTGACGTTCGCGGCGATGACTCGATACTGGCTCGTACGGCCGCGATATTTTCGTTAGATCGTCTTGGCCGCTTTTTATTTGGACGTCGGGTATTAGCCACAGTGCCGGAAGACAAAAATCTTTTGTGCATGTGCTTGATTGCGTTCTTTGACGGCGCACTTTTCACTTTATTTTTTTTTCTCCACGCACGTTGCGTTTTTACAATCGAGAAGGAATTTTGAATGTACAGCTGAACAATTTCAGCGCGTTCTATTGGGGTGTACTGTTTCATGGTATAAATCTCCTTCGACTGACGCTTCCAACGCGGTATGTCATTAGCTGATCTGAAATTACAGTAAAAAGTTATAGGGTTACTCAATGGGTCAGTTTAATATGGCCAACCCTGTATATATATATATGTAATATATATTTGGGTTTCCAAATCTTTGCATGGGTGTGTAAATAATGCTAAGGCGAAGAAGAAATCGGATTCCGGCAAGACCGAAAAAACAATTGGTACGACGAGGAATGCCATGCTGCCGCCGAAAGAACAGATGCAGCCTATAGAGCCACGCTGCGCTCGGGCGCAACGCGAGCCATGTGGGATCGCTACAGTGAGCTAAGAAAAGAAGAGAGACGTATTATTCGACAGAAGAAACGAGAGACCGAAATACGTGAGTGCGAGGAGCTTGAGATGCTGGGCAATAGGAACAACGCCCGAAAATTCTACCAGAAAGTTCGGCAGCTTACAGAAGGTTTTAAGACCGGGCCGTTTTCCTGTAAGAACAAAGACGGCGATCTGGTGACCGACATCCAGAGCATTCTTGAATTATGGAGGGAACACTTCTGCTCTGCCCAATCCATAAGAAGGGCGATCCTGCAATTTGTGCCAATTACCGCGGGATTAGTTTTCTAAATAGCACCTATAGGGTTCTAGCGAGCGTATTGTGCGAAAGGCTGAAGCCCACCATCAACCAATTGATTGGACTTTATCAGTGTGGCTTTAGACCTGGAAAGTCTACCATCGACCAAATATTCACAATACGCCAAATCTTGGAAAAGACCCATGAAAGGAGAATCGACACACACCATCTTTTCGTCGACTTCAAAGCTGCATTCGACAGTACGGAAAGGATTTACTTGTATGCCGCGATGTCTGAATTTGGTATCCCCGCAAAACTAATACGGCTATGTAAGATGACGTTGCTCAACACCAGCAACGCCGTCATGATGATATTGATATCATCGGCCTTAACAACCGCGCTGTTAGTTCTGCCTTCTCCAAACTGGATAAAGAGGCAAAGCGAATGGGTTTGGTGGTGAACGAGGACAAAACGAAGTACCTCCTGTCTTCAAACAAACAGTCGGCGTATCGGCACCCACGTCACTGTTGACAGTTATAATTTCGAGGTTGTAAAAGACTTCGTTTATTTAGGAACCAGCATTAACACCGATAACAATGTCAGCCTTGAAATCCAACGTAGAATCTCTCTTGCCAACAAGTGCTACTTTGGACTAAGTAGGCAACTGAGCAGTAAAGTCCTCTCTCGACGAACAAAACTAACACTCTACAAGACTCTCATCATGCCCATCCTAACGTATGGCGCAGAAGCGTGGACGATGACAACATCCGATGAAGCGACGCTTGGAGTGTTCGAGAGAAAGATTCTGCGTAAGATTTTTGGACCTTTGCACGTTGGCAACGGCGAATATCGCAGGCGATGGAACGATGAGCTGTATGAGCTTTACGGCGACATAGACATAGCGCAGCGAATAAAGATCCAGCGGCTACGTTGGCTGGGTCATGTCTTCCAAATAGATACAAGCGCTCCGGCTCTGAAAATATTCCATGCGGAACCAGCTGGTGGTGGCAGAGCAAGAGGAAGGGCTCCTCTGCGTTTGAAAGATCAGGTGGAGAAAGACCTGGCTTTACTTGGTGTGCCCAATTGGCGCCGGTTAGCACGAGAAAGAAACGACTGGCGCGCTTTGTTAAACTCGGCCAAAATCGCGTAAGCGGTTATCACTTCAATTAAGAAGAAGAAGAAAGTTGACTTGAAGGTCAAAAGGCCGACATATTTCTAGGAGTTATAGTTCGTTACGCCCTGGTAAAGAAGGTATCATGCCCCTTATTAGCGAGCCAGGAATATAACCTAACTGTTCTCTTCAGAAATTACATATCGGATCTAACAAATAACGAAACTGGCAAAGTTCCGATGTCAGAATTAGGTTTAATTTTGACCGGTGACGTGAGAGCGCGGAGAGGACCACGTTAGCTTCGTTATTCGAAGCAATTATTTAGTCACAATGCCGAATAGATGGATCGTCGTCGTAGATTTTATTCACGTTACAATATTCGGCGTGTGCCCCAAGTGAAGGTCTGATTCGTTCATGGGTGCAAAGGTTCCGGGTAACATATTTGGTGGAAAGGAGCCCACGGACGGGACTCAGCTGAGCATCGAGAAGAAACTAAAATACTGAAGTCGTCACTACAAATTTGCACGATAGCCCGCGCCAGTTCTTGCATAAAAGAGCGGACGTCTTGGGACTTCGAAAAACTATTGTGCATTAAGTACTAATGAAGGATCTTAGACTTAACCATTTCATTTCACAAAATTCAAACTGTGGAAGCACTTGATCCTAACAATTGCAAGTTGCATAAAAATTTCCGCGAGACAATGTTGGAGCGATTTCGTACGGTAAAAACTATTATACTCGTATATTTTGGAGGATGAAGTCTTTTTTCATTTAAGTGGGAATATAAATAAGCAAAATTGCAGTTATTGGCTACCTGAAGGGCAGATCCTATGCATTATTAAAATATCATATCAACATTCGCTTAAATAATAATAATTGGACCAAATTTTACTGAAAATCGTCGAGAGCAAGCAATTTTTGTGGACGGTGTATTTTATTATTGAATGACTATTTTCTGTCAATAATAAGAGAACATCCTTCTCTTACTACACACACACATGGTTTCAGCAAGATGGCGCCACACCACACTCGCCCAGAAAAACCATGGCGATACTGCGAGATTTCTTCCCTAACAAACTGATAGGTCGTTTCGGTGGCACATCCTGGCCACCCAGGTCGCCTGATACACGGAGTACGGAGGCTAGATTCTAAGAGTGTATTCGACGTAGCGATCAACATTTAGAGGAAATAATTATAAATAAAATTAATTCAATGGCTGAACAACGACGCTTGGTTGGGAATGCGCATTTTTACCGAAAAATCATATTTTCAGACAGCTAATTTTCATCTCTACGGCTATGCTAACAAAAAGAATTGCCGTATTGAAACTCATAAATCTTCTTAGACTAAACGATTATACTCAAGACCAGGGTTCTATCGTGTTGGGACAAAGGGCTTAGTGCTGTTTAAACTATTAGTACTAAGCAAACAAACAAACTTTCAAATTTTATTACTTAAGATTTAATAATTTCTCGCATTGACATGGTTCTCTTCTGTTGATATAGGAGTTTATTAGGTCGTAGAAAATGGATTGCATCAAAGCTCAACAATAATTTTGGAAATATCAAACTTAGTTAAATATTTTTCTTACTTTCATACATTTTAGCTAAGCAATCGTTGTTTTCTTATAATTGGCTTTGAATTATTATTCTTAACCACAGAATCGATTTATATTTTATTTTAACTACGCGGAACGGAATTGTGAGTTGAAAAAGCTTTTTGTTCAAGTAATGGGTCAATATACCTACATATAGGATTGAAAGGTTAGGGAGACACAGGTGGGGCGGGTGTTTAATTCTACTCAGCAAATTTCCTAGATTTTTTTTTTTAAGCTATGCAGTTTTTGGGGGGAAAAAGAATGTCAATTCTCAGTGCACTCGTGCCAAAATTGTACTATCTAAGCAGCAGCCGAAAAAATGTGGCTCACCTTCACTCTGTCTGATAGCCTTGACGTACTAGAACAGTCGAGACCGCTATTCGTGGTGCTAAAATAGGTTCCAGTCCAATTGGACGCTCCAAAGTACCGAAGTTTGCCAATTCATTGCCTTGAGCACCACAGTGCAAAGTAGGGCGGGTCGATTTAAAAATCGCTCATTGCTCTGTGAAAAGCGTATTCTAGGGATCAAAATAAGAAACTTTGCCGAAGGAACCATACCTCTAAAACGAATTCTGATTCTGAATATTATTTTCACAGAGCAATGGGCGATTTTTTTGCCTCCCCACAAATCGACCCCCAAACTTATATGTACATAAGTTCAATTTCAATACACCTTGCTACGGAGTTTATCCTCAACTTGCATTCTTGAACTATTTTTTGTAGAGGCGCGGGTGGTATATAAGGCTGAGTATGGTACCACCACACATATTGATTTAACTCCTGCTCACCTTTCGCCAATTATCCATTCTACTATTTGCTATCCCAAATACTCACAATTAAAATATCGTTGACATAATAGTCAAATTAGTAAAACATCTGAATGTATCTGAATACTTTCCAAATGCCATTGCTCACAGCCGATATTACATGGTCCATTTTTTGACTACTTATTCCAATAAATTTGGCCGTATGGCGTCAATGCTGGCTTGAATATTGCAATAAATCGATTGTAAAGTGTGCTGTATGACAAGTGCCGTCTTTTTGTTAGAACCAAATACCGGCGGTGTTTGCCTGATAATTTTTGGAAACAAAAATTCGTTGTTCTGGCGTTAAACGATTCATGATGACTTGCATGACTTGCCAAACTTTACTGAACAAAATTATGAAACAGTTTGCCATTCTCAGTTCTCAAACCATAATTATCGATATCGATAGTCCTCATGTCGCTAGAAAAACACCCTATATATTATATTAACTCACGTTTATTAAATATTTGTTAGGAAATGATATTATTTTGTAACACTGAACTAATGAAAATCTCTCGTATCTGTGATGTTGCACTATAAATCAACAACTTTGGCATTTTTTCTAATAGTCCGATAAGTCTGACGGCATATGCTTGTATATATTGTATGTATATGTATATATCTCTTTGTTAGATCCGTCGACGTAGGCGTAAGGCAAATATAATTGCAAATCAATAAGTCAACTACAGAACAAACAACAACAATAACTGCTGATGCAGATAACCAAGAACATCGAATCAAACAGAGACAAATACACGCATACATATGTATGTATGAGTATGTGAGTATGCATGTATGAACGTAGGTACGTATAGAATTATTTGCGCTTAGATGAAGCTCGTACCAAAAGTGCGAGATCTCAAGGAGAAAGAAAGAAACGCAGCATAGCAAGAAAAATGATTTGTGAATTGCTGACATTGCGAGATGACGTTCTGGAAACAAAACGAAGTATTGCCAGTAAAAAAGACAAAAACAAAGAAAAACATTAGCTTCACAACAAAAGCCACAACAAAGCAGATTTTATAAGCAGTAAAATATCAACATTATGAATGCAGCGACGAGTAAAAAAATAGGCGAATGCATAAATGCGGCAAGACACCGATCACAACAACAACATTCAACAATAAATACCAGCGAAAAACAGCAACAAACACAATAAAAGTAATCAAATATGGTAGAAACAACATGCAACGCCCAACCACGCGATTTGTATGCGACCAATGGGCAATGCATAGCTCGAAGTGGAGGGAAGACCACTGAAGGCCATGGAGAGCGCGGAGAGTGAGTAAACAAAGGGAAAATGCAAAGAAGCTGCCATGAAGGGTAACTGCAATGGCAAGAACAACAGCAAAGCCAACAACAACCACCGGTGAGGCATAACAGCAGAGTCTGCGCAGCTCAACAACAGCATCAATACACCACTAAGCAAATATGTATGTACATATATCAGCAACAACAAATCAACGAAAACATGTTGCAATAACAATTTATGATGTTGTCGAAGACAGGCGAGGACGTCACAACAACAACAGCAGCAAACAAGCAATGCAAAGCATTCAATGTTTAGATGTATGTGTGTGTGTGTAAAGGCGGAACATTTTCAGGATGTTGCCGCCAAGGACCAGCAGGCAGCGGCCAGATTGAGGGCACAGCTTACCGATGACGCAATGTTGCAGCTACGATTCTCTGTTTTAGAGTTTTTATGTGAAACACATTTTTGGCAACCACTGTGAAGCAACAACATGTCAACTATTTTTTCCCCAGATTTTCTGTCTTTGAGTGATTGCCTTGAGTTGGCGATCATTTAAATTGTTGCAACAAACCATATTTATGCAATCGCCATATGACATTTCTAATTAAATATGCAACTCTACAACAACAACTATTAGGTAGAATATTTCACAGCGCAGCTGTCAGTACGGCCGAGAGTTGTGTGTCAGTGGTGGGCGTCTCCAATAAAAACAAAACAAAGAACAAAGATCTTATAGTGTATTGGTTGTTGCTTTGATTACATGGTTGCACAAACAACAACAATAAACAACTCCAACAATGCCAAAAAGGAGAACCATAAATTTTTATTTGCGGCATGGGTAATTTTCGGCGAGGCGGTCATGGTCACCATGCAGCGCTAGTGTTGTTGGCAGCTAAGGTGGTAGCAATGGTGGCAATTACTTGCATTTCAACAACAATTGCAAGTTGCGCGCTGATCCATCAAATTGCTGCAAAATTATGTCAGCATGTTGGAAATATTTTCCACCAAAGCCACATATGAATTTGCTCGAGGACGGTCTACACCTTTGCATACTCATTGCATACCCATATGTATGTATGTATGCATGTATGTATACGTATTTACAACCATATGTTTGTGCGCATTTTGCGGATTGGGCGTTACAGTTTGCTTGGTCGCCTATCCGTCCGGTAGGGTGATCGGTTATTTGGCCACACATATTCGATTGTGTGTGGGTGGTGATTGCCATTATTTGCTCGTAGCCAATATGACGACGTGCAGTGTAACAAATTGAACATTACACCACTGAAATATTTTACTAAAACATATATTTCCGCTCATAATGTGTTGTTTGATAGGTAAGGTTGACTTCCTGGCGCATACATAGAAATTTCAATATTGAAAATCAGAAGTCCAAACTAGTATTTATTCCATTGTTGAGATTTAAGAAAGTCATCCGAATTATAGAAGAAATTATAAAAGTACCTTCGTAATAATAACACAGGCCGACAAAATTTAACCAACATTCAGACCCAGAAACCAGACTATATATTTCCGAAGGTTTATGATGCGCTGAACCCAAATCTGACCTCAGAATTGCACTATTAGTTTGAGTTTTCGAGATATCCTAACCTAAAAGTGCAAAAAACCCCATTTTTGCCCATATTTGAGGTTATGTAGCCTTGCAGATGTTTTCTTTCACCAAAATTAAAGGATGCCATCTTTAAATACAATCTTTCTTTTTTCAAATGGCGTTTTGCTTGCTCAAATATCATTTTTTTTCGCAGAGATATCGCATTTTGAAATTTTCATGTTTCGAAATTTTCCTACACCTGAAAATCGATTAAGATAACATAGACATGATATAGTCGATTACTAATTTTCTTGAATTGAGTCTTATTTTTCTTAAAATTTTGTCTCACACCATAAGTGGCTGACTCACCACACCCCTACACTATCTAACCTTTGGGTTAGCCCTAACCCCTAGAAACCACCCCTATCATACCGCGAGCAGGCTAACCCACATAACCGCAAGCAGGCTTTCCCACAAAATCCAAATTTACATACTATTAATCCATATATTTCAGGCCCTCAAATCCAAGAAAATTAGTAAGCGACTATATCATGTCTATGTTATCTTAATCGATTTTCAGGTGTAGGAAAATTTCGAAACATGAAAATTTCAAAATGCGATATCTCTGCGAAAAAGAATGATATTTGAGCAAACAAAACGCCATTTGAAAAAAGAAAGATTGTATTTAAAGATGGCATCCTTTAATTTTGGTGAAAGAAAACATCTGCAAGGCTACATAACCTCAAATATGGGCAAAAATGGGGTTTTTTGCACATTTAGGTTAGGATATCTCGAAAACTCAAACTAATAAATTAATTTTAGTTATCAATCCGAATTTTGCATGGACAGAGAAGCAGATATTAGTTTAAATTATTTCGGATACTTTTCCTTGTATACTAGTGTAATCATTTCTTTTTATTGACTCCATTATTTATGGACATTTACAATATTTGAAAACTTATTTTAAAATATTTATTTTTGTTGTTTGCAATCCATATTTTTACTAGTTAAAGGCCTTACAAAATGTTTGATATTTTTTATTGTTTTCTAACTTAAAACCAGAGCTGGCCTAAATTAAACAATCCAATACAGTTATTTATTTTATAGAATATTGATAATACAAAGAAAATTGTATATTGTAAAGTGGGCAAAAAGTAAGGTTATTTGTCAAACTTCGCGGGTTTAAAATTTCGCTCTAGTTATTTTTTTCATGAGTTGGCAGCACTGTTAATAACATCTGGGCCAACTTTCATGTGAATGTCATTATCAGTAATGTATTTACGCTTGTGTTTACCAAACGACCAAAAGTGCATTTTTCGATTTTTACAATGTCTGATTTGATTGAGCAGAGAAATGCCATCAAATTTTGTTTGCGGAATGAAATTTCGGCTGCGGAAATGTTTAGCATGTTGCAGAAGGCATTTGGTGATTCGACCATGTCGCAGAAAAATGTTTATAAGTGATACAAAGACTTCAAAGAGGGTCGAGAACGTGTTGATGGCTTGGAGCGCTCCGGACGACCATCGACGTCAACAGATGACCAACACGTCAATAAAGTGAAGGAGTCACTGCTCAAAAATCGTCAGTTGACTGTTAAAGACCTTACTGATATGATCGGAATATCAGAAGGATCTGTGAAAACCATTTTGAAAGACCATTTGGGCCTACGAAGAGTCAAATCTCGTTTGGTACCGAAAACTCTCAATTTCTTGGAAAAAAGTCGTCGCGTTGATGTGTGAGAAACAATGCTTTCAGACTATCAGGGCAAGTTCAAATGCATCATTACGGGAGATGAGACTTGGATTTATGCTTACGACCAGTCAAGCGAATATCGTGCTAAAGGCGAGGCCAGACCGAAAAGAGCACGTCAAAGTCGTTCAAAAATAAAGGTCATGATGACAGTTTTTTTCGATTTTCGTGGTGTGGTGCACTATGAATTCCTTCCACCTGGCCAAACTGTTAATAAGGAATATTATTTGAGTGTTATGCGTCGTTTACGTGAACCAATTCGTCTAAAAAGACCAGAATTATGGGCCAACAACTCTTGGTTTTTGCATCACGATAATGCACCGTCTCACACTGCACTCGTTCTTCGTGACCATTTCGCCAAAAATTCCACGCATATCGTTCCGCAACCACCGTATTCGCCTGATTTGGCTCCGTGTGACTTCTAACTATTCCCAAAACTCAAGAGACTACTCTGGGGAACGCGTTTCGATTCGATTGAGGAGATAAAAGCTGAATCGAAGAAGGTGCTGATGGCTATACCGGAAATGGACTATTTGGCATGTTTCGGGGATTGGAAAAATCGTTGGCATAAGTGTATTTCATCGAGAGGGGATTATTTTGAAGGGGATGAAATTGATTTACAAGAATAAATAAAGATTTTTCATTTTACCATCAAATTCACCTTACTTTTTGCCCACAGACCACCACGTCTCGATCGCAAACGAGTTAAATTAAGCAGCGTCACTGTTCAATTTGGCAAACATTGTCGAGGCCAAGCTGACGCAATTAGGGAATCCCACCATATCTAGAGTTTGCCTTAAAAGTCAAGGAACAAAAAACCTAACTATTACATTTATATATTTTATTTTTAACAGGAAAGTTGGAGACACAATTAGCACGTCGATTAATTGCAATTTCAATCCCAAAATAAAATCTTTGGAAAAATTGAAAAAATTCTTCTTACTGATAATTATTATATAAAACCCTTAACAATTTCAGTCTCACTTAAATGTTTCTTCCATACTTTGGCAGTTGTTGCCTGACTTACTTCTTCTATAGCATTCCACAGCCACAAGACGCAAAGAAACTGTGAAATTTTATTCTGAAAACAACTCTTCGAATATCTTGACTCAGTGTGCGTAAAGGCGAAAATACCACAATCGCCAATTGCTATTAACCCTGCGTTCGTTGCTATTAACCCTGCGTTGCTACTTAGTAAAAAATACCACAGAGGTAATAAAACGACTTCTAATTTTCTTTCTACAAAATATCGTGACCTGCCGCTTCAAGTATCTTTCTGCATAGAAACAAATGACGCGCTCCCTACGTAAAATATATATTTAATTAATTATAAACACCTATGGGTAAGGCTTTCTCAAGTGGGCCACAAAATTACCAAAGTGAATATTTTGCGATGAAATTCAGCCAGGACTGAGTTCTATCATCCAGAAGCACACTCAGAAAATTTTGTTGTAAAATTCTAAATAGTTTTTGTTTTATTAACTATCGAAATTTTTTGCAGCGCTTGAATAATTATCACATTTCTCGTAAAGTAAGTATCCGATTACAACGATTTTTCAACTGCAGACTGATAAAGGATGATATTTTCCAAAAACGTTATTTTTGTTCCGAAACTTGATGCTTTTTTGTAGTAAATAATTTTTTTTTAATAAACAATTAAAAATTAAACTAATTTCTGCGCCTCTGGGATGCAATTTTTTTAAGGATATTAACGTAATAAACATCTGTGCATTTATGTATGGAAAAAAATGCGTGCAATTCGAAAAGGATTAATTACAATTAATTTTTTTGTGCCAGAATGCGCGCTTCGACTTACGCGGACGCGCACGAACACACAAACGGCGACTCGCAGGCGGCTTGCGAAAAACCGTGTTTCGGACACATCTCAACGCGATATGCTTCGGTAAGATCAGTTTTGCCGACAATGTATGCTTCTGGATGATAGAACTCAGTCCTGGCCGAATTTCATCGCAAAATATTCACTTTGGTAATTTTGTGGCCCACTTGAGAAAGCCTTACCCCTATATATTATATTATGTGGTGATTTTTACCCGATTGCGAACGTTTGTGTTTGCATTTGCCCAGCGACAAGCCCCGGGTTAAGAAAATAAATTAAAGGATTATTGGAATTATGAATTTCGATAGGTGGATAATTGGCACGTACATCCTTTGTTGGGTGTTTGGCTGAGCTTCTCTTTCAATTTGAGTCTAGTGTCTTAACGTTTTATGCCGTCTTTGAATGGCATATAGGATGATGAAAAGATTTTTCTTGGAATTATGAATTTATTGAAGGCAATATTCCCGCAGCCGCCGTATCCAAATATATTGGTGTGTGACGTACCATTTGGAAGTGCATAGCTTCGAATCTCCCTGCATGAAACACGAAATGATAGAATCGTTTTTTCTAATTTTCCGAGTGTATTTCTGACATGACAAGGTCCTAGTACAAAAAAATATTTGCCGTTTGGGATTGATTTAAAATTGTAGGTTATTTCATTTGTGAAATAACATTAAGACGCACACTAACGAGAGAGAGCTCGGCCAAACATCCAATAAAAGGTGTAATTTTCCCTCGGTGGCTCATTTCTGAGAACCACAATTTCGACTAATCTCTTCGCTCGACCGATTTGACCGCACCGTGTTTTTTTTTTGCAATGCTACGTATAAGAAAAGTTATATACCAATAAATTCAAGGAATCGACTTTCTGATGGCCAATATCCGTAATAAATAGGTGCCACACCCATAAAAATCTTCCAAAATATTACAGGAGAAACAAAAAGTCATCACTGGAAATGGTGACTATTTGTTCGACTTTGAATCGAATGAATTGAATTGTATCACACAAAAAATGTAACCCCAGAATATTGAAATTGAAGAATTTCTCACCTAGTTATTCATAGTTTTCATGTACGAAATACCTATACCTTTGAGCAAAAAGTAAGGTGAATTTGGTTGTAAAATGAAAAATCTTTATTTATTCTTGTAAATCAATTTCATCCCCTTCAAAATAATCCCCTCTCGATGAAATACACTTATGCCAACGATTTTTCCAATCCCCGAAACATGCCAAATAGTCCATTTCCGGTATAGCCATCAGCACCTTCTTCGATTCAGCTTTTATCTCCTCAATCGAATCGAAACGCGTTCCCCAGAGTAGTCTCTTGAGTTTTGGGAATATCCAGAAGTCACACGGAGCCAAATCAGGCGAATACGGTGGTTACGGAACGATATGCGTGGAATTTTTGGCGAAATGGTCTCGAAGAACGAGTGCAGTGTGAGACGGTGCATTATCGTGATGCAAAAACCAAGAGTTGTTGGCCCATAATTCTGGTCTTTTTAGACGAATTGCTTCACGTAAATGGCGCATAACGCTCGAAAAAATATTCCTTATTAACAGTTTGGCCAGGTGGAAGGAAAATCGAAAAAACTGTCATCATGACCTTTATTTTTGAACGACTTTGACGTGCTCTTTTCGGTCTCGCCTCGCCTTTAGCACGATATTCGCTTGATTGGTCGGTGGTTTCAGGGTCGTAAGCATAAATCCAAGTCTCATCTCCCGTAATGATGCATTTGAGCTTGTCCTGATACTCGTAGTCTGAAAGCATTGTTTCACACACATCAACGCGACGACTTTTTTCCAAGAAATTGAGAGTTTTCGGTACCAAACGAGATTTGACTTTTCGTAGGTCCAAATGGTCTTTCAAAATGGTTTTCACAGATCCTTCTGATATTCCGATCATATCAGTAAGGTCTTTAACAGTCAACCGACGATTTTTGAGCACTAGCTCCTTCACTTTATTGACGTGTTGGTCATCTGTTGACGTCGATGGTCGTCCGGAGCCCTCCAAGTCATCAACACGTTCTCAACCCTCTTTGAAGTCTTTGTACCACTTATAAACATTTTTCTGCGACATGGTCGAATCACCAAATGCCTTCTGCAGCAGGCTAAACGTTTCCGCAGCCGAAATTTCATTCCGCAAACAAAATTTGATGGCCCTTCTCTGCTCAATCAAATCAGACATTGTAAAAATCGAAAAATGCACTCTTGGTCGTTTGGTAAACACAAGCGTAAATATATTACTGAAAATGACATTCACATGAAAGTTGGCCTAGATTTATTAACAGTGCTAACTAACTAACTAGAGCGAAATTTTAATCCCGCGAAGTTTGACAAATAAATTCACCTTACTTTTTGCCCACAGAGCCTTTACATATTTTATTAATAACCCTTATAAATAAAAGCAGCCTTGCGTATATTTAGTTAAGGTGTTTTTTATTATTTTCTCCTTACTATATTACACAAGCGTCTCCTTCGGCACTTCAATCGCTACTGACTCACTTCGCTCGAACAATGAGTTATGGTTAAAGAATTTTAAAGGTCTTTTTTGCCTTCAATGCCACTTTTGATTTGGATTAATTAGTATTACCATATGTATAATAATATATGTATTAATATTAACTCATGTGTAATAATTTAAGCTCCTCCTGTCATGTGCGTCCTGATATTTATCACAAATGCCGTCTGTGTCCAAGAAATTAGGACCCTATTTTGTATTTTGGTATAAAATGCTTACAGTTCGATATTAATTAATCCCTTCGTTTAATTTTTCTTCACAAATGAACTCCTTCAAAAAATGATACCCTATGCCTTAAAAAAAGACAATTGCTGAAATTATTTTATAACTATAAACAGATCCATGCAATTACTTCTTTCCTAAGTGAGAGGTCAACAGCTAGAAGAAAATATAAGATGTTAATAAAAAATAGATGCTTGAATATTTTGCTCAGGAAGTGTGGATAAAAATGACCATAGAAATACGTTACACGCTAGACTTGTTAACATCTCAAAACACCCATGAAATGATTGAAATAGTCTGGAATGCAATAAAATTAATTAAATGAATTCCTGGATTATCCGAGTCATTTATGAGAAAAGGGTCGCTATTGGTTATTGGTGACACCATTCGGGAGTGCATAGGCTAGCATGAAATAGCAGAATGAACAACAACAAATTTTGCTAATAGCGGTCATCCCTCGGTAGGCAAAGGCAAACGCCTGAATGTATTTCTGACATGAAAAAGCTTCTCATAAAAAACCATTTGCCATTCGCAGTCGGCTTAAAACTGAAGACTCCTCCACATATGGAACAACATCAAGACGCACGCCACAAATAGGAGGAGGAGGTTGGCCCAACGCCTCCAATTAATTTTTTATATCTTCAAAGGCTTATTTAAATCAAAGGGCGTATTAAAAAATTCCTGTCGAACTTTGAGTAGGTCATCGAAACTTTAAGAGCGCCTACTTCAATATGCAGCCCTAGTAATCGCCCCACAAAATAAGCAGTGTGCACTATAGTAGAAGAATTCAAGTCAGCATTTTCCCTATTGCAAGTGTGACAACACTTGGCTCAAAGTACCGGAAATATAGATGCCCCAAATGCTCCTGCCAAAAATGGGAATCTCCCAGCCTACATTACAGCCCAAACTTTTATAAAACATTTTGAACATTTGAGGTTCTGAAACTTCTACAAATAAATGGCGTAAGTCGTAAAAATACTCTCAATTTATTTGAAACATAGTATCATGTATGAAAAGAATTCTAGGAACTATGACTACAATGTTTTATGAAGCATCGCGGCACTAAGAAGATTTGAACAGCTCCGATTTTTGCAACCGCTGAAGACTTTTTGGTAGATGTTCCTCCGTCGTTGTTATTTGTGCGGATTTTGTAAAATTTTCATGTGGTTATGTCTAATGCCGGAGTGAATCCTGCATCCCGTCCCCTCTATAATAATAAGAAACAGCACCAGCTGAATGTTTGCTTCCATGTTCCTGAACCACAAGAGACTCCAGACATCCATAGGAATCTTAGAATTAATAGAGTTCCTTTACTCCTGCATTTAGCACATTTCCATCTTCATATCCGACAATCAAAGACATTTTTTATTTATTTTTATTACTTATACTTTTTCCGAAGTGCGCACTCATTTGTGGATATCTCGTGTCAAAAGTGAGGTTAAAACGAATATGCTTGTGGCATGCTTAAAATTGTTTAGTTAAAAAGTTAAACGGTCTGGCTGTGATCTGTAAAATAATTTTTGAGTTCAATTACTCATTACATTAGTAAAACATTTGTTGCTCCCTATCGCACCACTGGCCCACTGTTCTTCATAGCGTGGCGGTTTGCTAAGTAATTTTTCGTGATTTTTGACATTTTCTGATTTTCGCTGCTAACATTTTTTAGATGCATTCAATCTTATTCTAACAGCGCTGCCATGATGTTGGCGCATTCGTTTGGGAACATATTGTTGTCAATATATGATTTCATTGTAATTGCTATTGTTGTTGTTGTCAGTTTTGTCTACTTTGCATACGACCGCCAACAACAGCCGAAAATGCAAATTATCGCTGACAAGATAAATGGCCAACGTGGCGCATTGTTGGCTAATGCCAACATAATAGGATTAACCACGTCTTAAGCGACGTTTAACGCAAAGCGAGGCTCAAGTTAGCACTGACTTGCCATATTCCGAGATGCCCAGATGCATTTGTGCGTGTGTGTATACTTTGTTTGCGTGGAAGACATACCTACATTTGCACTTATATACGAATGCACGTACATACATATAAAGTGCGAGTACTTTATGCGAAAATTTTCTTTCCAATCACATCAAAATACTCATAGTTTACAATATTATTAACAGCATATTTTTTGTTAAAACCAAGTTGTTTGCCATTCAAATAATTCATTTGTAACCTATGGGTGTGTGCGTTAGTGTGTGTTCATGCGTATGTTCTTTGTGTGTTTATTGTATTTATTTCCTTTTGGCATATTTTTAGAGCGTTCAAGCGCAGCTGTCATTTCTCACTAATTTCGCTACAAATTTGAAAAATTAGCAGCAGCAACAAGAGTAAGTGGAATAGCGACGACAACAACAATAACAACCATATTGGCAGCGCCAGCAGTTGAATCGAAGGCTGCATCTAAGCTGAAGTTTAGCATTTGGCTTGCTATTACCTCTTTGCCCTACGAGTATTCTTTTCCTGCTGACGCTGCTACTACCGTTTGCTGGGTATGGAAAATTCAATGTGTGTATATCAGGTAAACTTTGTGTAAGTATACATATGTGCGTTTTTCGCATGCTGAACGCACTTTCTGTGCCATCCCCGCGGTAAGTTGGCCTGTTTCTATATGGCGAAATCACTGGGTGTGAAAAGTTCACCGCTCTATGTGAATTTTAAAATAAATTTAAGTTCGATGCTTACGGAAAAATTAAAACCTTTAAACAATATAAAACAGTACGTTGTGCTGCAGCTCGTCGAATGTCTAAAGAGCAGAGCGATGCCCCATAACGCCCTCACATTCGACTATTCATAAGAAAAAAGTTTACCTTTCTTAAAATATTGGACGGCTGAACCTATATTGTGGCTTGAAACCCATTCTTTATTTTCATTCATAATTCCTGTCTGCCCAAATACCTAGTTCGACTGATTTTGGCCTAGTGCCCGATAGCTATAAAGCGCGCGATGAGGCTTAATACGCCTCTTAACAATAATATTTGTTGACAATTTTTTAAACGGTGTTTTTCGCATAAGACGCACAGTGTTTCACTTGTAAGAAGTTGGGTAGAAAAAGTCAAAATTAATCGAAAATAATTTAGCTTTTCCTCCAGTAGCGAGCACCCATTGAAATTGTGTTAGGAAAAGGTTTCGGATTGTTCTGACATATTAGCTAAGGTTGGGTAACAAATTTATTATTGCCTTTTTTCTATTCGGCTTCTGCTTTTCACTATCAAAAGCTTTTAAAAATTGCAAAGGTATAGATTTTCTCATTTGAGTCATTCGCGTGAATGGTAGGAATTTCAAGAGTACTATTGGTTTGGGTTTTATGTACCATTCTTCAACATCCACAGTTTCTTTTACTTATATTATTTCTTTCGCTTAATAAATTCGTGCAAAGAATACAAAATAAGTTTTCGGAATACCGGGAAGTTTTTTTATTTTTTTTATTTAAAAAAAATTGACTTAAAGAGTAAATCTTATAAGCTAATTGTAAATACAGCGATAGCATCGAGGCTACCGAGAAGTTATATCGCTTAAGTTCAACGAAAAAATGATTATAGCTCCTAATGAAAGCGAAAACAAGGATTTTTTCCAAAATCATCGAAATACCAATAAAATATTGGTCATTTCAGGTTGTGAGTTAGTTTTATACCTTAATATCAAACGTCGGTCACAGTTACTATGAAGTAGTTCACACCGGAAAACACTCCACTGATTGGGGGTTTAGGACTTATTTTCCACATTGAGTGATCCCTTATTACCTCACGCTTCACTTCGCATATATTTGAAGACACTCCTCAAACTAGTCATTCGATGAGGCTATCTTAAATGTTTTCTATATGGATGTGGCATCGGTGGTGGCCAAAGCTTGTTTGTGTGCTGGTGTATACATTTCACTCTTGGCCTCGTGGTTGCAAGTTGTGAATTCCTTTTAAGTTCGTAATTTGCACTACGATTCACCTTATTTAGAGAACAACAACAACTGGAAGAGCCACTCGTTACTAGTCACCCTTTGTTGCGGCTGATATTTCTGCTTAGTCCAGTCATTATAGTAAGTTCACCTCGGAATTGGAGATACCCAGCTGTAAGCCTGTAAATACTTGTATATTGACACTCTAAAAGTTGTCTCGAAACCTACATATGGTAGGGTGTACGCAACTATTAAATTTCAAGGTCAAACGTCAGAAAAATCGTTTCTTTGCACTTATTTTGTAAATATCTCATTTCCCATGGGTTTTTTGCTATTTGTATATATTATCAATATTGTAGAATACAAAATTGTCTACAAATTTTGTTGAAAAAAAATTTTTATACGGTGAACCGTTTTCGAGATAGAGGGCGGAGAGCGCGCGGTCACCGGATCACTTCAGGTCAACCGGTTCCTCCGGTCGAAAACGCGCCATATATAGTTGATGAACTATCGATAATTCAATAATTATAAATATTTGCCAATTTTTATTAACTATTATATTATATTTTATGATTTTTTCTAACTTATTCACTTTTTATTCAGTATTACAATACTTTACTTAACAACACTTACCTGCCCATGTAATTGCAGAATGGTTAATGAAAATATAGGAATTATATTTGAATTTTAACCTAAATAATATTAATAACTTCTTACATGATGAACAAAAAAATAAATTATGAATTAATCTTTTTATTAAAAAATATTATTCAATCCATATATTTTTATTAAAAGTAAAAAAATGGAATAAAGGGTACACAAACTACACTTTATAATTTTAATCATCTTCTTCCTCTTCATCGTCGTCTTCCAGCTGCTGGTAAATTTCAAACTGGTCTTCATTATCGCCTTCAACGACATTTGTCTCAAGTTCTTCCATGATTCCGGGGTCAAACGTTCTATCTTCGGTAATGTGGCTCTGATATGGTAGAGCATTGAGACAAGCTTGTCCATTACATTGGCCCCAAGCTAAAGAGCTTTGCAAGCCCGCTTCCCTGCATCCGCATCGTGACCCACAACCACTCTTGCAGTTGCAGAAATTTATTTAGCAAATCTTCTGGAGCAAGGACAGGTTTATTAAGTTTGGTAGATTTGAAGTAATGCATATAACGAAGATGATCGAGACTTTTCACAGATTTCGGAGCATTATAGACTGCCAATACAGTTTTAGTTCCACTCTCTAATAATCTAAGGGCCGAACAATTTTCTTCCTCAAATTCTTCAGCTAGTTCATCCAAATTTGTCAGTTTCTCCTAAACTTTACAACTTAAAAAATGATTTTTTCCCCTTTTTAAAAAGCGCGGAAGTTGTGTCACAGCAACTTAATGCATGCAGAAATAAAATATGTGTTTTGGAATGAGAATAATTATCAAAACTTTTAGTCGAGTATATCTCCGTTTTTATATTTCCTTTTCCAACTTTTTTAAAGAAAATTTCTTGTTCGTAAGACAGTGTACGCCCAATTAAAATGACAAGTAAATCTATATCTTGTCCTATTATAATTGCACACATCATATCTGGCTTATTTAGAAGCAATATTTGCAGCTTGTAATTTTTCAATTTTCATTCATATTAATGACATAACTTTGTTACTTCGATTTGATAAGAGTTTTTCTTGAGTAACTGGAACAACCATTGTTTCATCGAAACAGAATTCATACGTTCTTCTCTGCTGCTCCATAGCTTTTACGTTCTTACTGTAGTCTGAATATCCGTCAAATACAACAATTATTTTGGAACTGTAATGCCTTTGTAAATAATTAATGTATTTATCAAAAATAATAGACTTATTACATAGAAAACACAAATTAGCCGTAGTTCTTGAAACTGTAGTACGTCCATAGTTACCAAGATACGATTCAAACTGAAGTAAAGAGAAGACGGTCGTAACTACTCGTATTCAATACATGTGAACATATGCCCCTAATAGGGGCCCGTATAATCAATAGGTATAATTTTTGACGTAGTGGAAGGATTTTAAAATTTACAGAATTTACGGGAATATAATTATATTATGATTTAAGTTTTTCCCTTAATAATTTTTTGATTTTAGGAAACGGTTGTCATTATTATTGAATAGATCTAGATTTAAAGCATAAAGAAAATGATAAAATATAATATGATAGTTAATAAAAATTGGCAAATATTTATAATTCTTGATTTATCGTTTTCGCGTTTTCGACCGGAGGAACCGGTTGACCTGAAGTGATCCGGTGACCGCGCGCTCTCCGCCCTCTATCTCGAAAACGGTTCACCGTATAAAAATTTTTTTTCAACAAAATTTGTAGACAATTTTGTATTCTACAATATTGATAATATATACAAATAGCAAAAAACCCATGGGAAATGAGATATTTACAAAATAAGTGCAAAGAAACGATTTTTCTGACGTTTGACCTTGAAATTTAATAGTTGCGTACACCCTACCATATGTAGGTAGGTACACACTTTTAGAGTGTCAATATACCTACAAGCATTTGCAGACTTACAGCTGGGTATCTCAAGTTCCGAGATTTTTACTTATTTAAGCTTAAATGACTGGACTACATGTTTTAAATGAATTAACCACAATCTTAAGACTTGTTCGACAGTTTATTCAAAGTGCGACGCCTATATACGGGAAAGTACGATAATTAATACCTCAAAAACTAATTCGACAGTTGAGAAAGTATAGTTCCTGATGGGATATTATAGAATCAACTAAGAATCAACAAACTTCGGACGTCATGTGCTAAGGGCCTCTGCCAAATGGAGGTCGGAGGTCTTTGAGCATCACTTTTAAAGTGAAATATACGTACCCTACATCCATATTTCGAGGAGTAGTTATAATTTCCATCTTTCTGGGAAGCTGTATTTACTCCATATTGATGAGAAATTTGTTTTGCACCAAAGGCCAAGGTCTGTAGCAGCTGAAATCTTACAAAGCAGAATAAAACTTTGACACTGCTCAACGTTCGCTTACCCCATTACCTCTAGCCACCTTGCACCTAAATGGGTTTATATCCATTGTCGTTGGCATCGATTGGGAAAGTAATACAGAGAAGTTTAATGCAGTAATGTAAATGTAATGTAAAGTGTAATGTATTCGCCTTTGTTGATGCAATTATTCCTTAGGCGTATTCTAACCTATGCCTTCTGCGCCATTATGCATGAGACGCTCAGGATCCTTATACTAGGAAAACGCTTTATAATTCTCTAGTGAGACCAAAGTTGCTGTACGCTTCAGTTATTTGGAACCCAATTTACACTGTTTATTCATAAAGAATCGGAAGAGTTGGAAGCAGTTTTGGTCGGTTTGCTCTGCGCCATTGTATGTTAATATACCCAACTTTTTTTACGCGGTAGATACGTTTCTTAGAAAAGCATGCATTAAAATATTGGTGTAAAGAAATCGCCCATTTGGGGATATGTTCCACAATTTAAAAATATCGTGTAAGATGAAAAAACTGTAATTAATTTTCCGAAAAACTGTGCCAAAGAAGTAATAATAAAATCCATATTACACAAGTATTTATAAAACAAAAAAAAAATAAATGTTTATAACAAAAAATTAAAATTAAAGTACAGTGAAAATTCAATCCATAAGTACAAAACATATCAAAATTCAGCTTGAGATTCAACATTACTTGATAGTGAATGTGCTCGTTTATTATTATGATGTCATCAGTAGATATATAGTATATCCATCAGATATGTACTATGCCAGATATGACCAGCCCTTCTGTCGGGTTTCTTAAAATTATGAACTTTAATTAATCATTCTATCATTTAATTATCATTCTTATTAATCACTCTATCAGAAAATGTATAATTTTTGCAAACGTCAGTCATATTTAATAATTATGAGCGAGACAGCTTCAGTATACAAAAAGACAAGAAATGGAGATACTGTGCAATAGACAGGGCTGGTTTACTGGGGCGGCATCCCTTGATACCTCTCAGGTACTACCTTTGGCAGCACTGGGGGCAAAGACAAAGAAATATTGCTATCGCGATTTAAGGCAATTGGCCGGCCGGTTCAAAACTACGCTGCACCTGTCTGGTCGCCTGAAACTAGTGACACGCAGTGGATAAAGTTTCAGACATCTCTCTACAACACCTACATAACGAGGCACAGATGCTACGTGTAAAGGAGCAGAACAAACTGCTTAGCAAACAATAGATACGTGCCTGAGCCAGATATGTCCAGCATGTAAAGGCGACACTAACCACCATTTCACATGCCCCATCAAACCCACTCAACTAACACCCCTCTTCCTGGGCCCACCGTTAGATGAGCTAGACGAAGACGAGTGGTGATTCACATTGCTCTGAGAGGGTTTAATAGTGCTGCTATAACAATAACAAGCAATAGAGCGCTAAAGATTTCCATCACTTAATATTATCTATTTTTATTTCAGAAAAAAAATTATTTAAAAACAAAGTTGGATGATGAATTTTGTGCCTTCCTGTACTATACCTGGTATCCACATGGTTGGGTATTTTGCACTACCACAAATTGTTTAGTAATAGTTATAATAAGGGATTCAGGCCAATAAAACTGTAGTTTTGCACTGTTTTACCTATCCGCTTATTGCGTTAAATATTTAATGCACTAGCCCAAAGGCATAGGCATAAAGGTTAGGTTGAAATTTTAATGCACAGTCGGACTTAGTGAGTTCTTAAATGCACTCATTGCATTGTTTTTGAGGCATGTATGTATCTTTACTTAATCTTACATGAAACAATTTTACTTAATAAGGCATTCCTTTAAGAATTATGTTTTGTTTAGAAAAATATTTTTTATTTTGAGATTCGTGCAAAGTCTACAAGAATCACTTTCTGCCGCGCCAATTTTTTTCGTTGTTACCGCTCACGTAAAAATGTAGTTTTGAAGCCGTTGTTGACCTCGCAAAAAGGTTCAGAACCATTGAAAGGAGTGTTTGCACCCTTTTTCGCTGAAGTGTCCGCAATGTCATTCCCTTCATTCCCCTCATGCCCCGGGGGCCACATCAGAGTAACAAAGTTCCTTGAAGCTAGAGTTTCGAGAATTTTGAAACATTCCCAGACCAAACTTGATCGAATGAGAAGAAATCTAGCGATTTTAGAGCTGCTTGACTGTCAGGGAGAATGTCGATATTGGCACCACGCGTGATCTACGAAGACATTCTCTGTCACATAGCTCTAAGGCGTGGACCTCCGTCTGAAAAATGGAAGTCGTTTTTCCCATTGCAATTGCTTTCTTGAAGTGTGGTCCAACAACTCCAGCCGAGGCACTGCCGTCTTCCATTTTGGACCCATCAGTAAACTAATCCTGTGCGGCCGGTTTTAGACATCTATGATATTGCCTTAGTATCATTAATTTTTCAGATTCGGTGCATTTTAACAACAAAAACACCACCGCCTAGTTTTGCCTTTGATATGATTTCTCCTTCTTTTGTCTCCATTATTGCGCCATTCTCCGAAAATTTTGTTGTATAACCGTATTCTATGGCTTTACCATTTGAGAACAAATTTGAGGTTAGGTCTGGAACATACCACACATTATGTAAAACTAAGTTTATGAATGAACTGGAACATGTTATGTCCCTTTTTGCTGCATTTAAAACATATAATTTTTGATCGACTTTCTTCTACGTTTCTCTTTGAACAGAACCGTTTGGGCTTGGCTAAAAACACCTTCTCATCACGAGCTGAATATTTTTCGTTTTGGCGTATTTCACTCTCCAAAATCTTTGACACCAACGCATCGAGTTTCGGCAAGGTATCCCGGCTTTCAATAGCCACTATGAAACTTTTCATCTCATCAGGGAGACTACAGAGAAGCAAAATTGATGTGAAATCGTCTGGCACCACAATTCCGATTTCTTTAAGATCATCAACAGTTGAACGAAACTCATTTACACGCGCAGCGAATTTGTCCTGCATGGAAATTTTGAAGTGTATTAGCTTCTTAAATAGAGCAACCTTACGTGCGGCACTATCCGTGCAATAAATTGAGTTTTGGACCCGCCACGCCATTTGAAGTTACACAACTTTTTATGTGTATTAATTCGCTAGGTTTTACGCATAATAAAATTGTGACCAATGCTTTCTGGTGGCTTTTTATCCAGAGAGCCCTTGCAATATCTTCGTCCGGCTTTTCGCTAATCACATATTCCCACGTCGCGTAATTTTCCAAGAAAAGTTTTTCTATATTCGCGATTGCTTTCATTTTTCCCGAACCAACGGTTTACCGGAAGGCAAAATCAATTGCCCACGTGGTCTGGGCCCATAAACATTGTAAGGTTATGTGTTATATGTCCTAAAATGAAAACGCACGTGTAAACGCTAAGATTGCCTTATTTCAACCAAAAAAATTATGTTTACATAGAATAATGAATGACAAATATAAATGCTATGATGACTATGATTCTTACACACCCTCTACTAGGCCTCCTAATGAAATTAAGGGAGTTTTTAATAGCCTCGATATTGATTTCGCCTTTCCTTGATCTCTACTAAGCTGGAATCAAATTACTTTTTAGTCTTATCTTTAATTCATTTTGTCCCTCTAGTCTGCAATGTTCTGTAATCATAAACTTAATAAATGAAATGAAAAGACACAGCGACGAATCAATTACTAATTATTTTTGTTATTTTTAGTTGAACTGGACGTGTTAATTTAGTTTTACATAAAAATTTCTTGAGATTCGTTAATTTGTTATGATATACTAAAATTCAAGAGATGCAATTACTATTTACTATATGTAAATATTAGGGTGTTCCTTAAATTTCAAGTTCAATATTGTTTTACGCATTTTTTTCTTGTTCACTCTACTCGGGAGCATAGAGCCTCAACAGGACTCAGTGTTGCGTTGGTTTCGCTAATCTGTTTTGATTTCTGACAGGGTAGTGGATTGGCCTCTACCAGTCCTAAGTAGTGGAATGCCCACCCGTCGTTGCTTAGGAACAACGCCTTTTTACTGCTTGAAGCGCCAACTGTGTGCCAAATTTTTCTGGCAGAAGGATCACACAGATGGTTGAGGACTTCGCTAAATTTGGTGTGTCTACGCTATTACCGCGATTACCCGCTTCCTCTTGCTAGCAGCCGTAATGCAAGTAATGCGCTGACTTTTTGTGCGGGAGTAAGGATTGGAAGGATAAGGTTGTTGGGGTAGAGGAATTCATTTTTTTTATTTTTTTTTTTATAGAAACTAGTAAAGTAGGTAAGTTAGCAGAGTGCGAGGACCGTGCTTTACGTGGGATTCGAACCCACAACCTCTGGGGTGGCAGGCTAGTGCACTTACGCTAAACTACCGATGCCGCTTTCTTAAAAGTTTCGAAATAACTCTATATTGTCTAGAAAAAAATATTTGATCGATTTATAAACGACATGCCGACTTGCGATTTAAACTTGCCCATTCAAGTTGAGTACTGCGCTATGACTTGTAACTACATTTTTTACTTGTCATTGTAAATTACCATCTAATCGATAAGTTCCCTCAGTCCTATTTTACAATATCATGAATTCAGGTTAAATTGACTTAAAAAAAGTGCAAATCATGTGATTAGGGATTGCGTCATAGAGAAAAAGCAAGAATTCCAACAAGGGCATTTCCTAACTGCGTAAAGAGACTGGTTGATTTATATCATGTTTGGGAAGAGTTACAAAAAAAATTTTAAGAAAACTCAGGTTTCGTTCAAGAGCCATGAGAACAATTTCAAAATTGATCTTCATCATTTCTTTGATATTGCACATGCTGATGCTTTTGAGAGAATGAAAATAGATTAAGATAAATTATTTTTAACGAAACATAGAGAGCTAGGTAGCCCGGGATGCTTAGGGGGTGCATACAAAAAATAAGCGGAAAAAGAAGAAAGATCTAGACGAGTACGACGACTGGAAGAAGAGGAAAGGATTGTAAGAGAAAGAAAATCACTGGCTGTTGCATCTACTTCCACCACAAATAACTTAGAAAGTGTAGAAGATTCAGAGGAAGAACAGATCTTGAATTCTGAACTCAGCTTGCAGGACGTTCCCTGCCATGAACAAATTTTAAAAAGGATTTAGAAAGAATCTCATAACACCTAAACTAGTTGCAGCTTTAGATCGATGCCAGTTAAGCACTACAGAATCCGTTTACATTCTTAATGCGGTGTTTGAAGCGCTTGGTCTGAATAGCGATGGCTTCCCGATTAACAAAACCTCGATTCAGCGAGTTTGTATTGAAACTGGAAAATCACGGGAAAAAGCAATAAAATCCGACTTCCAAAATATTATAATATACCCGAAGTAGTCACAGTCCATTGCGATAGAAAACTATTACCCACTGGATCTACGAAGTTCAAAAGAAAAACGCTTGTCAATTATTGCTTCGTTTGATGATAGAAAACAGCTTCTTGCAGTGCCAAAACACTCTTTGATGAATATGATGATGATAACCAAACTAAAAAGAAAATGATTGCCAATTACAACAGGGATAAAACCTCAGATTTTAACCAAAGGTATGACCCATCGAAGGAAAAACTGACTCAAAAATTGTTAAGTTAAATGACTTTTCGTGATTTTTTTTAATATTTTGTTCACTGTTTTTTTTTATTGTTATTTAACTTATTTTTCTATTTTTCAGACAAAACACTGGATGATTTCGTATCGGAGAAGAGCACATACTTTCCATCACGACTGTAGACCGAGGACAGTTTTCTAAAGGGAGATGTATCTTCTTGGGATATTAATACAGCTTTTCTGGAAGCTAAAAGAATAATAAGTCATTTGATAGTTGTGAATGATACTGCTGAAGGGGCTGTTAAGCTAATGCAAGATTTTAACGCACTTATCACGGCCGAAGAGAACAAAAACAGTTCTTGCTACGCTGTGTCCAGGAACATAGGAAATTGTATCCGGATTGGTAAGAAGTTACCCTGACTAATTGTTATTACATATGTTTTTAATTAAATATTAATGCTCATCTCATTTAATTTTTACATTTATTCACTTAATTAATTTATTTATAATGATTTTGTAGCAGACCGAAATATCAGGACAAAATACGATTTTTACTAAACTTTGAAGCTCGATCGGTACTGGTTGCAATTATGCTAGAACGATGAAATTCTGTATTTGAAAATCTTGCATCATTAGTAAAAAATTTAGAGGGACTGCATTTCGAAGCCCGTCACTTTTGAAGCTGTCATTTTTCGATATTTGACAAGTAGAAACTACACCATTAATAAAAATGGAACGACACACGCTTAAACAACACATTGAAATTATTAAAATTCACTATAAAAATGGTGAAAATTTGGCAGAGACGGTTCGTAAAACTCGAACATTTTCGGGTCATCGTGAAGCACCTTGTCGGACCGCAATACAGAAACGGGTGAAAAAATTCGAGCTGTTGGGACAAGTTAGTGATGTGAAGTATAAAACTCGTGCACGTCGCTCAAGAGCAGCCGAAAATATTGCTGTTGTAGCCGAAAGTGTTGAAGAAAAACCAGGTTTGTCCATTCATCGTCGTTCTTTGGAATTAGGCATTCCACAAACGTCACTACACTGAATTTTGCATAAAGATTTTGGTCTTATGGGCCGATCATCAACAACGCCGTGTCTTTGCTGATTGGGTCGTTGAAATGCATGAAAATGATCCATAGAAAAAGCTTCTTGAGTGATGAAGCCCGTTTCCACTTCGGTTGCTTAGGTGAGATAAGGTTTCATTATAAGCTGCCATCATCTATAGCTCAGGTGGGAAACTCACTAAGCCCAATGGACTAAACAGTAATACCAAGTTTGAAGATCGCTTAACTCAATTTATTAATTATTAATTTATTTATATTGTATATGTATTAGGGCGGGTCGATTTAAAAATCGCTCATTGCTCTAAGAAAATCGTATTCTAGGGGTCAAATTAAGAAACTTTGCCGAAGGAACCATACCTCTAAAACGAATTCTCATGTCCCCCAATTTGGGTCGAACGAAAAATCCCACTTTGACCCATTTAGAGTGCTCCAATCGAGTCCAAATGTATGACCGACCCCCACTAACTTTGGGGGGTTCCCCATACAATCATTTCAAAATATCACCATTTTTGGCCTTTACATGAGAAAAGAAACTAAAAAGTTCGACCCAAATTGGGGGACATCAGAATTCGTTTTAGAGGTATGGTTCCTTCGGCAAAGTTTCTTATTTTGATCCCTAGAATATGATTTTCACAGAGCAGTGGGTGATTTTTTTGCCTCCCAACAAATCGAACCGGCCTAATATGTATGTATAAAATATTATATGTAATTTTTAAAACTATTTTTATTTTAATGGACTTTTTATTTTTACTTTTATTTTTATTTTTACTTTTTCTCTTAATGTTATGCCAATTTTAATTTTTACTTTTATTTTATTTTCATTTCTTTTTTATTTTAATTTTAACTCCAGTTGCAATTTCAACTTTAATTTAAATTTCATTTTTAATTTTATTGCTAATTTTAATTTAATTTTTCACTTTATTTTAGTTTTAAATTAATTATATTTGCAAATTATTTTTTAATTAACAAGGTATTATTTTAATTTGTATTTTTTTCATTGTTATTATTACTTTTATCTTTATTTGCTTTAATTGTTTTATCCTTAGCTCTATTTTTATTTTTACTTCAATTAATTTTTAATTTATTCAATTTAGTTAAATTTATTCCATTTTAGTTTTAATTTTAATTTTATTTCAATTTTGGTTGTAACTTAAATTTAGTGTTAATTTTATTTTATTTTAAAATTTTTCTAACTTTTAATTTTAATTTTATTTTAAATTTGATTTAGACAAAAGTAATTTTTATTTTAATTTCTTAGTTGTAGTTTTTCTTAGAATTTTTAATTTTACTCAGTCTATTATTCTTACCTTTATTTCAATTTTTCTTTTTTGCTTTTAGCCTTACTTTTTTTCAATTTTTATGTTATTTCTGCTTGTATTATTTTTGTATGTAGAGTACATTTTAGCTATATATTATTATTGGTAAGGGAATTGAAAGTAATGTTTACATTTACTTTCTTAAACAACATTTCATCAGAATTTACATTCATCGTCACCTCAGGGTAAATCCCTATTTGCCTGGCTAATATGCATATTTCGATTTCAATAAATAACCGTAGTGACTGCGAAATTTTCAGCGACGCCAATCATAAACTTACTCGCATTGGTCTTTCTTAGGGAACTGCGCAGCCTTTGTAAAACGCGTCACTGTGCGCCACTGTTTCTGCCTGTTTGCAAATTTTCGTCGTGCTACCCCTTTGTGTCCCACGACTGTACTGCCGAATTACCCCACTTTTTAACCGCGTTTTAACTTGTGCATTTGTGTGTATTTACTCGTGTATGTGCGAAGGAATTTGAATTTCACACACGTCAATTTTGTTTTTTGGGATCGTGCTGCAACATGCCACACTACCAATCAAGTGCCGAGCAAATCATGTTGGACGAAAGCGGGTGTTAAGGGAGTAGATGACCCTAAATTGGGAATGAAAGGAGTCGAAATTTGTTGATGTTGGAATCAACAGTACAATCGCATTTCAAAACCATGCTTTTTTCCTACCACTGCTACTCATTCTAAGCCATTTGTTGCTGTTGTTTTTGGATTCTGTTATTTCTTATGAATGCTTGCGCTGTGGTTCAGTGCAGCATGCAGCGGCAAACTGGTTGGTTGTTTGTGGTGCTACCAAACTTTTTTCTTTTTTCCATCCATTCCCACTTCTTCGTTTCGTGGCATCCAAATGGGCATGTCATCGCAGACAAGACGCGCGAAAAAACATAACGACATACACACTAAGTTATTGCAAGAATATACATATGGCCATATACAGATATACATGCTTGCACTTATATACGTATTCGATATAAAACAAAACAAACTCAAAAACAATCAGAAGAAGAATCAGCAACAACAGCAGAAAAGCAACAACAGCACGATCGATGTGAAACAACAGCCACTGTGTCGGTTATAGCAACAAATCAGTGCCGCGCACAAAACAGTGGCAGCCAAGACTTTGTCTCTGATGGTGGCGGTGGCTGTGAGGGCAACGGTGACGGTGGCAGCAGTCGAGTATATTGTATTGGAAGTGTGATTTGTTTTTAGCGCACGGCAACTATTGCAAAGTCGCAACCATTTAACAACAACAATAGAATAATTATTTTCTTTTAAGAGCATCCGAAAACCGTTGGCGATTCGGAAACACACATCAACAGTAGTGAAAAGCTTTTTTTGGAATTTATTTGTTTGATTATTGTAATTTTTTATTTGTTTTGAAGGAAATATATATAAGTTAATGCAACATTTATTCATATTTCAATATTTAGTCAGCATATTTAGCCAAGTTCGTTGTACTGATTTCATATTTCAATATTTAGCTAAGTTCGTTGTACTGATTTCATGACTACTTACATTGCAGCTAAATGCTTATAAATCATGTATGCTTACTTTACTGTGCCAAATAATTAAAATGCTGATCAATAAAGAATTATGTAAACCAGCATAAGACTATTTATAAGAGATATTGTAATTTTAAGTAATCAGTGTAAAAAGATAATTCAATTAATAAAGAGCTAAGCTCTTAAATATTTTTTAAAAACCAAAATAAATATATAATTTATTAACTTATATAATTTATCTTTTAGTTGTAATACGGTTTTTTAGGTATACACCTGGATTTTTATTCACCAAATTCAATAAGGAAATCGCTTTTCCTAAAACAGAAATTTTAAGAAAATTTATGCAAGGGGCGCAGCGACGCTACGCCATTACCTTCAAAATCATTTTACTAAGAAAATGGCTGTAAATGTATAAGAAATCTTAACAACGGCAAAAAGGAAGGAAGAAAGATTCTAAAAGGTGATAAGTGGTCGTAAATGGCGATGGATCGGGCACACTCTCAGAAAGGACAGGGAAAGCATTTGCAGAACAGCATTGGAATGGAACTCACAAGGGTACAGACGACCCGGTCGTCTACGAAATACTTGGACACGTACTAACCTTCATGAACTAGAAACAGTTAACCAAACGTGGGATCTCGTAAACAGAACAGTACACACAAAGATTTAAATGTTTTGTTGAAGCCCTATGTTCCCAAGTGGAAGAATAAAGAATAAAAAAATAATAATAACTCGGTAAAATCTTAAATAGTGCCAACTTGATCTCAACGGTTAGATGCATTCTTAACCAATAAACCGCGAATTGAGCGCTTTCCTTTTTGACGTGATAACGTCTTATAATTCGATTTAGCCGGCTGCACGAACGAAAAAATGTGTCCTTACCTTGCTCACTTGTCGTTAACTTACTCATTTGTCGTTACCTTGCTCATTGCCGTTACCTTGAATGAACTGCAAGCGAAAGCGCGGAACGAGCGACAAAGCAAACAAAGCAATCGAAAGGCAACGTTCGACATCTTGCTCTCTCCTACTTGAGTGAGCATATATATGTATGTATAGGCGCATATGTACATATATAAATTCACGTATTTGTATTTGCGTATGCCTTCTTATTGATTATTATTAATTTGATTTACTTGAAAAATTTAAAATAAAACCAAGTTTGTTAATAATACCTGTTGTTTTAATGTTAATATTATTAATTTTTTTATAATACAATATATGAAGGAAAAAATGTATGGTAATATTTACCACATACCTTAAAAGATATGTTGTATACTAATATATGTATATAAACATGCATACATACATACCTACATATACTTTGGTGCAATTTTCATAGACTAATATACATACAGTAGCGTGCAAAGTGAGCACATGTTGGGCGATTTAACTTGAAAGTCTCTGAAAAAATCTAAATTCACAACTTAATGAAACAAAACTTTCAGCATTTATTCGTTGCTTAATTCTTAAAATAACGCCTTAAATAAAAACATCAAGTACAAATGTAGGAATGGGAAGGAGGCAATAATATAAAAAAGTACATATTTACTCAGTTTTGCACGTCTGACACTCGTGGCTAAAAATTAATAAATTTTAATAGTTAATCCATAGGCCTTTATTTTTTCTTAGACTTTTATTGCGTTTGGGTATACTTTCGACAAGATTCTCGATAAATGTGCGCGGAATTTGGTTCTAGTCCTGTTGTACCCGGTCCCATAGCTCTGTCATGTTCTCAGGAGCCCTGCGATATTTTCCCAGCCGCTGTTTGGTTATTGCCCACAAATTTTCAATTGGATTTAGATCCGGGCTTTGTGCAGGCCAATCTATTACCTGAAAATTTTGTTGCGACAGCTATTCTTTAACAATTTTGGCGGTATGTTTGGGATCGCCGTCTTGTTGGAAGATAACTTCCTCTTCTGGGTAAGCGCTCATATCAACAAATTCTGGCAAATTAGTCTGCAATATATCAAAGTAATCTTCTTTTTTCATAATACCATTAATTTTAACGAGTGGTCCGATGTGCCACCAAGTGAAGCAACCGAACACCATCAAATTACCACCGCCATGTTTAACAGTTGACTTCACGTGATGCCTTTGGATCCTTTCTGTAGGTCGGCGCCAGCAATAGCTTATTCCGTCGGACTGATAACGATTAATTTTTACTTCATCCGACCAAATTACCCGTTTCCAGTCTTCAACATTCCAATTTCTGTATTTCCGAGCAAATGCGCGACGGGCCTTAATATTTTTGAGCGATAACGCCGGCTTTTTCTTCTTTACAGCTGATTTATGCCCGATTCTATGGAATGCTCTACGCGCGGTCCACTCGCTGACGTTGTTATTTAACATTGATGCAGCCTTCTTTGACCCGATTTACACGAGGAGACATCTGGAAGGGAGACACTGGAAATTCTCTTTTCATGTCTCATTCGCGGCCACACGGGCAAAAATGTTTCCGCGACATTTTGACATTTAATACTTTAGCATCGTCTGGTGCGGATGTATTCTAGCACGCGCTTACATGTAAAGCAGAGAGCGTTCGACAACAGTTTCTTAAATATATGAATGAAAAATGCAAACTGGTTAAATAATAAATAATTTGTTTTTTTTTATTGAAATATATTTATAAATTCTTATACTTGAATAAAAAAAATTAAATTAAAAATACTTCATATGTAAATAATTAACTTAAAATTAACTTGAGTATCTAGAAATGCAGGGACAAATTAGAAATCAACATAAACATGTCCCATAACTATTTTAAATTATACCTAATTTACTAGCAAAAATAATCGTGCATTTCCCAAGCAGCGTTCGGATGTTTGTCATCGTTGTTATCTTCCGTTTGTATGAAAACCAACACATAACTTAGAACTTTCTTCCACAGAAGAAGAAAACGAATGAAGCAACTGTCAAAAATTGCTTTAAGATAAGAAATACGAATAAGAAGAGCAAAGCGTGTCACCGAGTTCGGGAGACAAAATCCCTTCTCTCTTCCCCGACCGTCCTTCGCCACCGAACAAAATGTTTCCCTTCCAGATGTCTCCTCGTGTAAATCGGGTATTTGGTGTCACAAAACTGTTTTTGCGTACTTCTTGTACCATAAGGCGTGCGTCTGAGTCCGAAAGAAGTTGTGGTCGACCTCTAACATTCGGTGCATGCGCTATATTTCTTCGCTTCTGTACATTAATAACTGTGCGTTGGCTAATATTTAATATTTAAGTAATTTTTCTTGAGGAATTTCCACTATTAGTCAAAACCACGACGCTGTTTTCGAGCTCCACACTTATTTTCTTCATAATTGATATTAATATTAATCAGAAAGCGATTGTCTAACTTCGAACACCTTTTTATTACTAATAACAAAAGTAAAAACACAGTAACATGAAACAAAAACTATAACGGTATATAATTACAACTGTACTAAATGTTACAGCTCCTTTCGGTTTACATATACAAAACGTGCAAAACTGAGTAAATACGTACTTTTTTATATTATTGCCTCCTTCTCATTCCAACATTTGTATTTTTTGTTTTGTTTTAAGCCGTTATTTTAAGAATTAAGCAACGAATAAATGCTGAAAGTTTTGTTTCATTAAGTTGTGCATTTAGATTTTTTCAGAGACTTTAAAGTTAAATCGCCGAACATGTGCTCACTATTGCACGCTACTGTATGTATGTATGTCCTATGCCCATATATATAAACATGCATATACATATACAATTTCGCGCAATTTTCAAAAAGAACAAAGCTATATGTAAAGATGCATACAAGTCATATGGACATATCAAATATACGAATCTATTCCGTACGCAAGCAAATGTAAGCTAATGTGCTTGAACTGCAAGCGAGAGCGCGGAACGAACGACAAAGAGCACAATCGGCCCCTGCGTTCGGCAACGTTCGACATCTGGCTCTGTCCTACTTGAGTGAGTATATATACATATGTATGTATATGCGCATATGTAGGTTGTAAATTCACATACTTGTATTTGCATATGCCTTCTTCCTGTGTGCATGGTAATGAACCATTTCTCTGTTGTGAATAGGACGATGATAGAAAAAGTAGGAAATGAAAGGGAGTGTTTCGAGTGTAAAGTGTCTTGAAAAGGGCAAATCGATGATGCTGCCTCTTAGTGTTGTTGACTTATTAACATCTGATGCACAACCGAAATTAAACATATCTTTCATGAATTTGATAAAAGTTTCGTCATTTTCCACGTTTGTGTAAATGTAACTTGACCTATTCCATTGCAATTCCATTTGCCTCCTCCTCTATATCCATACAAATATCTATCAAACAAATAAAGTTAAAATTTTGTTTTGAAAATTGCAACCATTCCATCAATATTTTCTTATGACGTTGTCACGTTAAACTATCGTCAGTAAACCGACTTTACAGACAACCTCTTTTTTTATTGACATTCGGAAACAATTCTTTCATCCCCCCCTATAATCGATTAGCTTTCTTACCATTCCCATCGCAGCCGGTTTTACGTTATCGGAATGATTCGGGGTTTTTCCGATCAAGGGCTGCCGTCGCAGTAAACTAGCCCTGTCTAGTGTACCTTAACCCACCCCCGTCTATCGTCACAGGAGCAATATTACGCAGCATGCCTGCTCCAAATACTTCTCTTCAGATCTGGTATCGAACCCAATCTTGGACCAGAGTTATTCTATTGCTGCATTTGCCACAAACGGCTCCACCCGAACTCCACCTCGGTTAGGTGTAATAAGTGCAAAGGGTGGTGCCATCTTAAGACCTGCTCAGACCTTAAGACTCATAGGGAGGTGTCCACTCGGTTTGTGGTCACGTGTTGCTCCCGCCACCAGGTAGCCCCTGCCTCAACGGCTTCAGCATCAAATGTGTCGGCCCTTCAAACTGCCGCCACTAATCAAACCTTAACGGTTAGGTTCAGCACGAATCCCTCTCTGACGTCTCTGTACCCTCCTGCTCCAATCCCACAATCCCAGTGCGGGGACAAACCAGCAGCTCTTGGCCCTCCTCTCGGTCTGTCCCGTGTGTCAGACCAGGGTTCCCCGGAACCTGACATCAGTCAAGTGAAATTCTGGCAATGGTTGGTGCCCATTTCGGAGGCGCTCTGGCCTGCTCCTTCCTGATGGCTACAACGTGCATAGAAAGGATAGCGAGCGAGATAACGGTGGAGGCCTAGCGTTCATAGTCCACCATACAGTGCAGTATTGTCTCATCGATGAAGACATCGACCGCAGTGACAGCATTTTAGAATGTCAAGGCATAGCGATGCCGAGCTCGGAATCTTTAATACATATTTATATACCCCTGTCACCAGCTTCGTATTAACTGGAAGGATCGGGGACATACGTCCCCATTTCCCAGCTGAAGCAGCTGTTCTGGCAAACGAGCGTGAGCCCCTACGCCAGGCCGATCACGGAGATCCTCGCATAAAGGATCTCAATTTGGAGATCAGGTAACTGGCAATCTAACACAAGCGCTCTAAAGGGGAAGAACAATTGAAGTCCTGCAACTTCACCTCTAGTGTATGTAAGCTATGGTCCACCATAAGGTCCCTGTCGAACCCGACGTTGTTTTTGTTTATATTTGTGTTGCCCATGCTGCATGGGCCCCACAGCCGCTACCTCAGCGCGTGTACGTAGTTACCGTAAGTCCCATGGTTATATTTGTACACAGGGCGAGCCATGCGATTTTGACACTGACCCTTATGGGGTCTAGTGTTCAGCGCCAGACTTCAATTGGAATTAATGGGGAGTAATTTCAACCCAACCTAGGTGGGGTTTAGTTTTTTTGTATAAGTAGGTTGCTAGCCTTCATACTCTAGCTTGGTGATAGTGGAACTATCCGCAGCTCCAAGCAGGTGTTTGTCTGTTTTGATCCGCGAGTGGTATTTTATTTCCCACTTACCCTGCATGATGCCGAGCCTTCCCCGATTCGCCACCTGGGGACGCGTCCGATGGGAGAGAGACAGACAACTCCACACGGAATAGCTACATATATTGGAAGTATGTATGAATGTTTGGTATACATATTCATCCACATGCAAGTCAATCCAAATAACTTTATTTTTACAAAAACCCATTTGCGTACACCATATTTGTAGTCCGGCTTAAATATATTTGTATACATGAATATGTATGTATGTATGTGTCTCGACCCTCTGGTAAGCAAACCAAATTATGCCTTCTTTTATGCGAATTTGTTATTGTTTTATCATTTTTATTTTTATTTGTATTTGTACTTTTTACTTCAGATACGTTTTCCTGCTTGATTGTCGTTGTTGTTGTCATTGTTTTGTTCTACATCAACGCAGCAATTGGAGGTGCATAAAAACGAAAAGCATAAGGCAAACATAATTTTTGGGCAGGCATTCTTATACGCTCGATAACACACCTCAAGCAAACGGCGAAATACCACAAGACGTACCTCTGTCCGTCCACATACCAATATCGCAATGCAAAATGCAACAGTGACGCTGGAGTAGTAGGAAAATGGGCAAGGCTCTGGAGGGATCAAAATTGTGAAGAGAAACTATCAGAGAGAAAAGCAGAGAGAGAGAGGGAGAGAGAGAGAAAGAGCAAGCCTTTTATAGAAAAAGGACATACCACACTTTTTGCTGCTCCGTGTGGTAAGAAAATTGGTAGAAAAATGCGAAAACGCAACTTCAATTCGACAATTCTTGCTGTAAACGCCTGCCAGTAGTGGTAGTAAAGGGTGATTTGTTTGCGATTATCTTTTTAAATAGTTGGTTTAAACAGCTGACGCACGTTTCGTGTTGTCTTTCACTATCAAACATCTTCAGTTTGGTCTATAATTTTACTATGAATCGTCTTACAAACGAACAACGCTTGCAAATCATTGAATTTTATTATACAAATGCGTGTTCTGTTAAAAAAGTTTATCGCGCGCTTCTTCCATTTTATGGTCAGTTTAATCGACCCACTGAAGCGGCTATTCGAGCTATTGTGACTAAACTTAGAACCGAATTTACATTATTGGACATCAAACCACCAACACGCTTACGTATCGCAGCTGTATCGGCCAGTGATAATGATGACCATCAATTATCGATTCGTCGCCGTTCGCAGCGATTGGGCCTCTGTTACTCAACAACGTGGAAAATTTTGCAAAAGGATTTAGATGTGAAACCTTTCAAAATATAGCTGGTGCAAGAATTGAAGCCGAACGACCTACCGCAACGCAGAATTTTTGGTGAACGAGCTCTTGGAAAGTTGGCCGAAGATCCACTTTTTTATCGAAAAATTGTGTTGAGCGACGAAGCTCATTTTTGGATCAATGGGCACGTAGATAAGCAGAATTGTCGATTTTGGAGTGAAGATCAGTCAGAAGAATTGCAAGAGCTACCGATGTATCCAGAAAAGGTCACAGTTTGATGCGGTTTATGGGCTGGAGGTATCATTGGACCGTACTTCTTCAAAGATGCTGCGAATCGTAACGTAACTGTGAATGGTGAGCGCTACTGTGAAATGATATCCAACTTTTTTTTGCCCAAAATGCAAGAGCTTGACTTGCATGACATGTGGTTTCAGCAAGACGGTGTCACATGCCACACAGCACGCGTAACAATGGACGTGTTGAGAGGCGAGTTCGGTGAGCATTTTATTTCACGTTCGGGACCTGTCAATTGACCACCCAGATCGTGCGATATAACGCCTTTAGATTATTTTTTGTGGGGCTATGTTAAAGCTCATGTCTATTCAAACAAGCCTGCTTGAACTAACGCATTGGAAGACAACATTAAAGCATTTTCGAAACTTTGGAAAAAGTATGCCAAAATAGGTCTAAGCGGATGGACCATTTGAAATGCAGTCGAGGTCAACATTTGCATGAAATAATCTTCGAACATTGAATTATATGGACTGTACTATCGACTTAAATTAAAATTTCATGCATTTTTCTGAATTTTACGTGTGCTTTTTTGAAAAACTTTCCTATAGCTCTTAAAAAATCTCCCTTTAGTAGAAGTAATTGTAGTAGTACTTGCTGTTGTTGTTGTTTCGCTCCTGCTGATGCGGCGCTTACTTGCCACATGTCGTTCGCTGCAGCGTGCTGCCTCCTCAGAGCTACTGCTGGCTCGGCTTCATCTTCAGCCCGTTCTGTCGGAACAGCGATAGCAAAAGCCGCTGATCAAGCACCGTTCAGCACCCATCACACAGTTTCCACTAGCCAGCGGTAGTGTAATATACGAATATGCTTTAGTGCATACCAATAACTACAGACAACTTCGGCAAGCAGCATATTCGAGGAACCAACTCTGCGTCCATTAGTTTGCCTTTGTTGCTATTAGCACTGCTTGTTGTTGCTGGTGGCGTTGCTACCGACGCCAACGCTTTTATAGGCGCTCTTGTTGGCTTTGCTATTACCGGTACTATGGTGCTTGCTTGTCCAAATTTATATGAAAACCAGTTTTCGTGTTGTAATTTTTTTTATGGTGCTGGCTCAGTTGTTGGCTCCAACTGAACGGGCAAGTACTTCAGCTCTCTTTCTCTCCATTTGTATATCTATACGGCTTCTTATGAGCCCTTGTGTTCCTAATTTCTCACTCTCTCTCTCTCTCTCTCTCTCTCTCTCTCTTTCTCTCGTTCTCAAGATTCAACTGTATGTTATAAGAGTTATTTTTCAGGCGTAGCGCAGTAACACCAATTAGACGTTTAATGTGTTAAAATGGTTTGACTTGTGAGGAAAATTACATTGTTCGCAAATAAATATCGATCGAACCGTACTTAGATTTTTCTGTCATACGAAGTTTTTTCGCAGGTTTTCATAATAGAAGCTTAGTATTAATTAAGCTGCAATTAGTGGAGCCGTAGCCATACCGCTATAGCCGTAACCATAACCATGGCAGCAACAGTATAGCTTTTGTCGATTAGTCATGCCGTAACCATAAACAGTTGATATTGAAGTAGTAATGATAACAATGAATGAATTAATGACAACATTTACATTTTGCCAGAAAAATGCCGATAATTTTCCACTATGTCAATTAATTTTTCGTCGTTTATTTCTAACATCCAAAGTTTTATCGCAAATATCAAAACAAGTGTAAAGAATTTCACAGCTGCTGTCGGTTACGAGGAGAAACCGAAATTCAATAAATACATACTGCTACTGCTACGGTTATGGTTATGGCGGTATGGTGCGGCACCTATAATCGTATACATTGATGTCTAAGTTTGTATGAATAGCTGATTGCTTTGGGTACAGTTATGGGTTCGGTTCGGCAACAGTAATTGCAACTTTACTTCGTGCTACAGTAATTTTCTACTTGTTCCAGTACAACACAAAAATGCGTCCATATTTCATGTTTCATTCTCTATATTCCACCATAATCTTTTTTTTTTTGGTATAAAAAAAAAAAAAAAAAAACACTAGGGTTTCGGTACTTCTTACACTAAGAAATTTATAACTTTGTTCTCTTCTACCGATTTAAGATTTTAGGACTCAATCAATACAAGCTTACAAGCATCTGTACACAAAAGAAAAAAAGTTTTGTACCACACGCAGATTAACTCATTAACAAATTTATTATACTGTTCACATGAAGAAGTATCCATCAGCCAAAGAACGAATTACACATCGCAATGTTGCAGATGACAATAACCAAACTCTTGTATCTGAAATATGGACATCAAATAATAACTCCGATGAGTTTAAGTATATCTAAATTATCTTTTTTTTTTGGGCCAGTGTTTTAAATTTTTTTGGTTTTATAAATTTTCCAGCATATTTTCTGAAGCTTAAATTGTGCTTAAATTAATTTTGTGTGCCCTTTTTGATATTTCTATGAACCTGCTTTTATTGAACTAAGAAAATAGGGTGTTGAAAACCTTATGAAATTCTAAGCAATTAGTTCCAAATTTTGGAACATAAAAAATGACGCAATTCTGAGAATTTTCAGTATCTATATACGCACTCACTTACAATACAGATTATCTATGACATAGTAAATCCAGAAAAACGTAAAATTTACACTGTACCGAGGTGAAGTGAGTACCGAGTTATGAGTTTAGACATGTGTGCTAGTTTGAGTGAGCGCTATGCTGGTGAGAGAAGGTATCGTGGGTACGCGAATACTCAGCACTCGTAGTAGAAGACTTTTTTTCGAAAATGAGTATTAAATAATTAAAAATCACAAGATCGAATTAATTCAATTGAAAACGAGCCTCTCGGTATGAAAATAGTTACTTAGACCTGAGGCATATACAAGTAGTACATACAAATAGCTTGCAAACACTATCCTGGTCCATATCACAACCAAAAGATAATTAAGTGCACAGTTATCAGCGTTTGCCAGCAAATGCATTGCATTCTTTTGCACAACCCTAATTAGATAGTCAGCATGCGTTTGCCGTTTACTTTGTGCGCATTTTGGTGAGCACCAACAAAAGCGCACTCATAGCGATATTGGCCGAATCCGTTTGTTCCACTAGATGGCTTTCAAACTATTCGTTCTTATTAATACATGGCAAAGCGCATAGTTAAGTCAGTTCTAATCAACCGCGTAATACTCTCCACCACCAATCGAAAAGCTCACTCAGTCGTGCATACATTCACACATACTTACATCCATGCATACAAATCCATGACACATGCGAACATACACGGCGACCTTTTCGAGTCATCATTCTTCGGCTGCTTGGCTGCTTTACTGCTGTGGCTCTGGTGGCACCGGTGGCCGCTGTGGCGCGCTATCAGCAAAGCCAAACCGAAACCGAACTAAAAACCTCGGCACATTTTGTAAGCAATCATTAAAATATCACAACAATAAATGCCAGCGAAAACTTGCGCACTTATATGTGTGGGTGCACCAACACACTAATGCACCGCTACGGAAGCAAACACACTTAAATAGCGATAGGGAGAGCATATGCAGCTCAATAAAAATTCTATACTCCGTCTTGTTTTTTTTTGTTTTTGTGTTTTTTTTTTTTTTATTTTTTAAGTTTACAATTTTTCATACGACGTGATATGCACAAACATACTTACTTATATGTATACTCATTTGTGTTTGGCAGCGTGTAGTAGGCAAATAATCATCAGCAGCAACCCACCATGCACCATTCACCAGTTAATATTTACCATTCACCACAATTTTGTATGCGATAGTGAGGATTTTAGATTCTTGGCACGGCATCGCTGCTGCTGCCACTGCACAACGGGAATTGTTGTTGTGCCTCAGCTTGCTCATACTCACACTCGTACGGCCGTATGTATTCGGTGGTATCGCTTATATCGCGCCGTTGCTAATGCCTGTGTGCGCGTGTATATGTGTGGCTAATTGTGGACCTGTCGTCAATTCTTTTTGTATTTTAAAGCACTTTTTGTGCATTTTAAAATTCTTATGCTTATGTGTTCGTGTGTTCGTCCGGCTGGATGGTCGAATGGTTAGCTAGATTGCTGGCTCCTTTGGCCGTTTGATTGTTTGTTGGTTGGTATGGTTTGGTTGTTTGACTGGCTGACTAGCTCGCTGAATGCCTGGTTGACTAGTTGGCTTGGCTTTAGCTTTATGCTTTGTGAGATTTCGGTATCCATTTTGTTTGAATGCAACATAACAATAAGATGAGCAGCAGGAACATTGGCATCACGCTGTGTTTGCTTACATGGTAAAAAAATTTCAGGATATTGATGAATCTGATGTATCTTGACAGAAGATGCAAAGGATTTGTTTAAGCAAAAGTAGTTGGTCTATGGTGATGGAGAATTAAACAGTCAATTGTTATGTCTAGAAAGAGAATAGTAGCGACTATCACAAAACATAAAAACTAAATAAAAAGGAAACAAAAATTAAGCAAAATTAGTCAATCAACCACTCTTCAACTGAGAAATGTTCGCTCCGAAAGCGCCACTCCACAGGAGGTGTTGATGAGTGAGAACCTAAAATTAATGTTCGAAGTTCAAACAGCGTAAAGGTGCTAACAGTAGAGGTGCACAGCTTTTAAAGTAATTATTTGTACTGATATGAAGTCTAGTCGAATAACAGCTCACAAGACGGTGTCCTGCTATGACTCCCACCAATATTGAGTTTCATGACTTCCTTAACCTCAAAATCTGTGCTACATAGCCAGAAGCATTCCGTTGGCTTCCATTGACGCACTTACTCAGATATTTAGCTCAATTCGCAAAAATATGCCCACGTCTAGAAGAAAGGAGACTTTCTGTATTTCAAAAGGCATGCCTAGATGTTGTTTTAAACTATAACTCGTACAAATTTACATTATTTCAGCTTTTAATACTTTTATTCAAAATATTTTCTCTCAACAATTCTTCGATTTCGGCCGAACAAAGCGCGCTAGTCGTTTCTTTCTCGTGCTATCCGGCGCCAGTTGGACACACCAAATGAAGCCTAGTCCTTCTCCACCTGACCTTTACAACGTAGAGGATCTGTCCCCTTCCTCTGCTACCACCAGCTGGTAGTGCATCGAATACTTTTAGAGCCGGAGCGTTTGTATTCATTCGGACATGACGCAGCCAACGAAACCGCTGAATCTTTATCCTCTGCGCTATGTGTATGTAAATGTATGTAAAGCTCATACATCTCATTGTATCGCCTACCATACTCGCCATCATAGGGTATTGTTTTCGTTCAAGCTTCTGTGCCATACGTTAGGAATGTCATGATGAGAGCTTTATAGAGTGTTAGGTTTTTTCGTCGAGAGAAGACTTGGCAATTATTTGTGAAAAATTACATAATTTAAATGCCCCCGTAATCACTAAAAGTTTAATCGACTAAACAGTCGATTCATGAATGCCTACTTGTTGAGAGCGTCGACATATCAACAATATTCTCACCAGAACGCCCAAATGTTGGTCTGGGTAGTCCTTTTTCCATTCTCTACAGAACCAGCTTCTAGAAATTTCGAATTTTCCGATATTTTGTTCTTAAAGATCGACATTTTTCATAATAAGTTTGAATAACATTAACGTGTTGTTCTTTGAGGAAAATTGTGTTTTAAAAAAAGGTTAAAGATGGCATAAAAAAAGGAAAAAGGCATCGTGGACTAGTTCCGGAATCTTCGGAATTAGAAAAATGGATACCGGGGTCCCGGTATTGAGATTCCTAGTTTTTGCATGTCAGTATTTTGCTGAACAGTAATAACTAATCATGGCCTCCTGTATAGATGTTTATTTATTTTAAATATCGTTAAAAGCTGTACATTTCATAAACTTTTAATTTGTGAACTATTTTTTGTTTTTACTTTTCATTACATAGAAATCGTACCATTTTTAAATTTATTTATTTCACACATGTGCAGAAATACATACCAATTAATATTTCGCGCAGTGGAGTACCACAGTTGTTGTTGGCACCATTGTTGCATTGAGAGATTTTTTAACAATTCTAAATTCTTTTATACAAACACACATTCATATTACACATACTCCCCGCTTGCTGTCATTCGGTATTCGAGTGTGTACATGAATGCACTTTGCTTCATATGCGTGTGTCCGTATGAACTCGTAAGTACATCTCATATGTACGAGCATATCAATGCTGCCGTTCTGATCATCCAGAAGAGCAATATAGCAGTTAGCTCAGTTCACTGGGATACAACCATACATCTACTCAACACCACAACAACACTCGGCCCACTGAGCTTGGAGCACTTGGGACTCGTCACACAAATGGTCACGGGTTGCACTCTTTTGGGCTACTTCTTATCCTCGCACTCAGTGGTACATTGTATACATTTACACCAATGCCCACTATTGCTGGAACGTCTAAAGAGCAGTGCTACAACAAAAGCAACCACACACTTGTATTATGCGCGACGGTACACCGGTTGTTTTGCGTTTGAACCTTTTGTGAGGCAGCATTACTTCGGCTAGGTTTGTGATTGTGTCTGTCAGTTTGTGTCTTCATCTTGGAATTTCACTTGATCTTTGTCTACTCGTCGCGAGTGTGGTGAGTTCTTCTTATGTTTACTCGTTTACATTTATGCTGTGATGGCTACTTTGACTCTGAGCCTTTTGCTGTTGTTTTTCTGGCTCTCTGCTAAGTTCGGCCGTATGGCTAGTTGTTGGTACTGCTGCGTTTACTTTGTGGCTTTGCTGTTGAATGCCACCACACTTGCTCCAAGCATTTTGTCCAGGTATGGTATGCTCAGGTAGAAAAGAAAAACTCCGATTCAGTTCTTCGTGTATTTTCGCTGTAAAATTAATGAACGTTTTTCGTGCGCGGAAGGTTTTTGCGCGTAGTTCGTTTATTCGGTGTAAATTCTTATTATCTACATACAATATACCGACTTATGTGAACAAGTTAAGTGCGGAAATATTGGTTTGAAAATTGGAAATTAAATTTCGTTTCGTTGCAATCAAGTACACGGAACAATATAGGCCAAATAGTTGGGATTATATAAGTATCTACCTTTCGATTTTGTAAAGAAAACGCGCGGTTTTGCAACTATCGGATATGATGTGAATTTGGAATATTGAATAAGTTAATGGTGTGCTCCAAGATGTACGCAGTTCGTTCAAGTGACACAAGAAAAATGCAGAGAAATAATTCTGAAATTCGGAAAATTGTGCAATTGTAAGAAGTTTAATCAAATCTCTGTATACGAAATTGTGTTTGAAAGAGAGCTGATTTTTTACACTCTTTGTGTTACTTATAAGAATTGGAAAAATATGTGCCCAAAGTCTTCCAAAATGTGCAAAGATAAATAACAGTTTGCAACGCAATGTTATTGGCAGTTTTGGCTGCTGCTTGTGCGCATGTGTTGGTGAAATCAAATAACAAGTTGCAATTTGATGTTACAAATATTTTCAGCGCTTTTAAGTGATCCGAGAGCAAGTGCTGAGGCAAAGTGCCCCAAGATCCTGCTGTTCCACTGAGTTAAATCAATTACTACAAAGGAATACTCTACGCTGTTATTTGGAAAGTAAGCATTAAAGTCATTTCTATTATATCCAAGGGTAAAAAACTCAAGCAAACACCAAGATTGTGTAAAATTTTTTTCGATTTTCGATTTTCCATATTGAATATTGTGTATACTCGTATTCCCCAGTTAAAAGCACTTCACGTACCACATGCTCGGTGCTGGAACTTGAGCAGACAACACTCTGCCGCTGTCGCGTAGTGTGTGCAGGAAAAAATACAGCAACAAACAAAATACAATAATACAAAAACATAACAAACTAAAAGCAAAAAATCAGAAACTAAACAGAAAAAAATGAAACAAAGTGAAAAGAAATATTTTTCAACAAGTCAAACGGGTTCTTTGCGCTCCAACGCATCAGATGTTGTTGTTAGTGCTGCGGCTGTCGCTGCTGCTGCCGTTGGTGGTGCTCTCTAGCAAGTTTGTCCGTTTGTTTGTGGTGTCGGGTAGTGGCAGTGGCGGTAACAGCAGTAAATGCGGCAGAAATGCTATTATGGCTAACCTCTTATTGAAATAATTTTAATTTTCTCGCTTAACTTATATGCAGAAAACGTTTTCCAATGGTTCACATTCACATTTGCAGGCCACGATTAAGAAAAATGTTTGTGAACAATTTTGACAGCGAATACGGTGAATGTTGCTGGTCGATTTGGTGTGGTGTAAATGTGTTGTCTTGAAGAAATATGTATGTGTGTGTATAGGCAAAGTTATTCAAGTGATTGGCGTCTTTATGAAGACGCACTTGTGAGCAGCAGGTGATGTGTGACGAAAGGTCAGTTGCGATATGCGAATTAAGGAAAAAAATTTAAATAAATACATATATGTACTTTTCTTCATTATTTCACATTTTTAGACCTAGTGCTTTGTCAGCGCAAGAATGCGAAATTTAAACAATCTAATGCTTTTGTGAAGCAAAGGACTATAGCAGCATATCCGATAAGTCTTCATTAGTGCTACTTTCAAAACAAAAAAATACTTGCAGATACTGATCACAACTGAAGAACTGAGCAAAAAATTAAATCAGCAGGGAAATTCGTGCTGCATAACAATTTCACGCTTAATGTAAATGAAGTTTCGTGCTGAAATTCGGTGGCACTTATTTGTCACAGAAAGGAAATTTGCCAAAGAAGTAAATTTTGTGAAAGGGATGACACACAATCATTGGAGCATTCAACTACAAAAATGTTTGCAACAGCTTAGATATGAAATATATATTAATATTTCGAACAGAGTGAATTGAAACATCTTTAGTGTAGCAAATTTGCTAAAGAACAAACACTCCGCTTGAAAAATGTAAAAAATAATCGCAGAACTTTCATAATCGAAGTGCATGAATTAGAAAATGTGAATGGTTAATTACTAGAAAAATAGATGTGCACATATGTACGTCCTCTTGCATTTACTTACTTACTTGCATATGTATCATATACACATTTGCCTAAGCGACAGAAAAGCACCGCCCTTTATATCGCCCTATCTGCCTTAAAGAGTCGTATTTGCAATCTGAAGGGATCAAAAATCTTACGTTCAACTATGTATGTAGTTATCACCTGTCAGAAATTATAAACACTGTGCGAAACAAAGGACTTGACGTGAATTAAACATTAAATCGTACATGCATGTTTGGGGCGTGTTCCCAAACTGTTTTCGAATATTGTAACTGTGCAAATTTTGGTACTCATATCAAACATTTGAAGTCAAACAAAGCCTATAACTCTTGAACACAGGGTTTGATTGAAAAGTAATGAGCCTTCCCGCGCGCAGCGTCTGCCAAGCGATCAACCGAAAATGATCGTTGGACCTTCCCCTTCCACTGGAAACCGGTCAAAGTTCGCTGGCAACAGCGGTGCAGTCAACTTCGCTACGCGCGTGAAAGCTGTTTTAAAAGAGTGTTAGGATTTTGCACTGGCGAAAACGCAGCTGATTATCTTTTTCCACTCTCGAGGCATCATCCACAAGGAGTTTGTATCTCCAGGAAGCACTGTAAACGCGGCATTTTACAAAGAAGTGCTCCTTCGGCTGAAAAACCGCGTCGCCCGGCTTCGGCCCGACCTCGTCAACAATTGGACCCTTCATCCCGACAATGCGCCGGCGCACAGCGCCTTCCTCTACACCTCTACATTGGCCAAGATGGGGGTTCCGGTGATTCCCCACCCTCCCTACAGCCCAGACCTGTCCCCTCCGGACTTCTTCTTGTTCCCGCGCCTGAAAAGAAAGCTGAAGGGGAGGCGTTTCGACTCCATCGAAGCGATCCAAAAAACTGTGACAGCCGAATTGAACGCGATTCCGGCGGATGAGTTTACTGCAGTGGAAGGACCGCTACCAGCGGTGTATTGACGCTAAATGGTCCTATTTTGAAGAAAATTAGTTGTATAAGCCAAAAAGTTTATTAAAACTGCTTAAAAATAAGGCTCATTACTTTTCAATTAAACCCTGTACAATTTAAATTTACTTGATTTTCATCTACTTTACATACTTTAAGTGAGATTTATTTATGGGCAGATGAATTATACATAACTTTGAAGTGTCCTTTAATCCTTTTTAAGTGAGCACCTCAGAGACTGGAAAAAATAATGGATACAAAAACTTATCGTTAAAAGTACTCAAATTCTTATGAATCCAAACAGTTTTCAAGTATCGAAAATAAGAGCTTTTGGACTCAAAATTAATTACCATTTTTTACCCAGGTAGTATTAAGTGGTTTTGTTAGAATCAAAGCTTCTTTGAATGAAGTAATGTTTTAAAAGCAATCAGAAATAAATTAGAAATCAGTTAGTATATACGTAAATTGTTATTGGGGCATACACTATATGCAGGGTGTTTGACCGAGCTCCACATCCCATTTACGGCGCGCGTCTTCATATTGTTCTGTGGTGTACAGTTTTAAGCCGACTCCGAACGGCAGATATTTTTTATGAGGAGTTTTTTCATGAAGAAATACACTCGGAGGTTTGCCATTGTTTTCTATCAATTTGTGGTTTCATTCTCTTAGCAGATTTCAAACCCGACCAGTACCGAATGATAGAGACACGCAAACCTATTCGGCTACGGTGGCCGCCTAACGGTAGCGACTTTCTATATATTTAAAAATAAATACAAAGGGTTAACGCGTTCTAAAGAAATTAGCGGCGCAGTGTTTAATATATTGGGTTGGGGTAAACTAAATATCGTATTTTTGATCGAAATTTGACGCTTTATTTAACGTACTTAGAATTATCCGTTTCAAGTCAAATATGCCTTGTTTTGTTCGCAAATTTGTTGCCATTTAGAAGGCAACTTCATAATCCCCCTTTTATAAAACCCCCCTCCTCATTTGTAAAAAACCCAGACAACCAGTTTTCGCAAGCCTCTTTTGAGGCCAACTTGGTATCACCAAAGGCGTTTTGCATGGACCGGAAGAGATGATAGTCACTTGGTGCCAGGTCCGGACAATATGGTGGGTGCAATAGGACATCCCATCCGAGCTCCCGTAGCTTCTGGCGGGTCATCAAAGATGTGTGAGGACGAGCGTTGTCCTGGTGGAGCACAACACCATTCCTATTGACCAATTCTTGCCGCTTCTGGTCAATCGCCTGCTTCAAACGGTCAAGTTGCTCACAGTAGAGGACCGAATTAAGGATCTGGCCATATTTGAGCAGCTCATAGTGGATAATTCCCTTCCAATCACACAAAACACACAGCAAAACCTTCCGGGCGGTCAATCCGGGCTGGGCGATGGTTTGGGCCGGCTCGCCGCTTCTAGACCACGATCTTTTTCGCTTGGCTTTGTCGTACGTGATCCACTTTTCATCGCCAGTCACCATCCGCTTCAAAAATGGGTCAAGTTCGTTCCGTTTTAGCAGGGAATCGCTAATTCGGTCCAAGAGATTTTTTTGCGTCAACACGTGTGGCACCCAAACATCCAACTTTTTTTGGAATCCAATCTTCTGCAAATGGTTCCAAACGGTTTTGTGGTCTACACCTAGTTCCTGACTAATCGTGCGAATGCTCACATGCTTGTCTCTTTGGATAATTTCAACGATTTTATCAGTCTCTACGACGATTGGCCTACCAGTACGGGGTGCATATTCGACATCGACTATACCAGAACGAAATCGATCGAACCAACGCTGTGCTGTGCGAATCGTTACAGTATCAGGCCCATAAACTTCACAAATTTTTGCCGCCGCCTTCATTGCATTTTTACCTCTAAGGTAGTAAAAACGTAAAATATGACGAATTTCTTGCTTGGTGGACTCCATCTTTGACGCGCTATAACTTAAGACTGAAACGTGCGATCACAACACTGTCAAAGAGACACTTGTAGTATAGATTGTCGTCTTCAAATCGCCGTTTAGTGTGGCCCGATGCAATAAGTACAACCCAAGATATGTTTAAATGTCGCGCTCAATTGACAAAATACGACATTACTTTTTCCCCAACCCAATATATATATGTCCATCTCCCTCACTTACTATGTACGTCTTTGTCGAAATGAAAAAATGAAATCGAAATAAACAAAGAGTTAAAAAAATAAATAAAAATAAAAACAGTGACTGAGTGCATCATGACCTTAAAGATTTGAGCGTGTTTGGAAGTGAATGAGTGCAGCCAGCAGATCAACAATTGTACACAGATATACAATGTTTGCAAGTGTGAACGTGTCTTTATTTGTTGCAGTTACTCGTATGTGAAAGGAAGAAAAATCTTGCTTTGTATTTTTTATGCACTTCATGGAATTCATTGTATGATTTTTGGGTATTTTAATCGACAGCTACAATGCATTATGTAATACCTACACAGAAAGTTACCTAAACATGTATGCATGTTCTTATACATAAATGTTTTGTGTTGCGTGAAAATCTAATCGCACGATCGCGACGTGTTTGCCGCAATGTTTTGAAATAAATGCGTTTTTCTTAGAATTTTTTTACTCTTAAAGGTTTTTGTCATTGTCTGCTAGTAAGATAGTTGTTGAAGGATGTGGAAGAACTTCTAGACCTGATTGGCTATATGGAATCTTGGTCTTTTTGTTGGCACTTATTTTCGTGCATTTATTTTTGCTTCAACTTATTTTAGATTCCGTGCTGGTTTCCTTTCCACAGGTTATTTTAAAAATCACTCGCAAAATGCTTTGGCATTCCATCACATTCTTTTATAAAAAAAACCTATTGTAATATTTGGATGCTATTAAAATGCTTTAAATTATGTAAATATAAAACTCTGAAGCAAGGAAATTTTTATTGCTCGCCTCAATGCAAGTGGTTCATTTTGTTTCTTGTGCAAGATAATGCGGAGAAGATGAAATCATTTACAAAAAAATTAATTATGTGTTAGTAGTGAACTTTGTGAGGCGGTGCAAGCAAGGCAAGCTAAGTTTGGCCCGAACTTTAAATGAATAAAAAATAAAACAAAAAAAATAAAACAAACAATAAATTTGTGGTGTGCGTCTTGACGTTGTTCCACAAATGGAGGGACCTATACTTTCAAGCCGACTCCGAACGGCAGATATTTTTTATGAGGAGTTTGTTCATGGCAGAAATACATGGCGAGGTTTGTCATTGCCTACCAAGGGGCAATTTGATGTTCAAGCACAGAGATTCGAACCTACGCACTCTCGAATAGTAGTCACCCACGGCGGGTTGAATACCTGCGTATAATTTAGTAATGTTTCATTTGAGTTGGTGGTAATTTTTAGAATGCATCCACACGAAGATTCACCACTTTAAGTAGATAATTTTTTAATGAGTAGCAAACCTAACTTAATTTTTAGAATCAAGTAAATCCACCGACAATGAAAGTTATAGCTTGCAGCATCAGAAGAAGATGCCAGGCTATACTCGACAACGATGAAGACTAGACGGCTTATTGAGTAATTTCGACTTGTAGTTTTGTACATACTTTCATGTAAACAAATTTTAAATACATATCTTTTATACTTCATGAATAAACGCGGTTCCTTTTTCCTAACACAGACTGTAGGTAGGTAGGTAGGTTTGGCAGCCGCATCGCACATAGAGACAACGATGCCACTTAGACCACGGAATGGGTCCGTTGTGAGCCGCGGGGGCTGGGCTACATTTCCCTTTCCATATTGAACCATCCTGAGCTTTTGACAGAGCGTAAAAGGTTGTTGATACCTAAAGTGTATAGATTATCTATATTCGTTAAGAAGTAGGATTTTAAAAATCGGTTTCTGCTTCTGGCAAGAGCCGGGCATGTGCAAAAAAGGTGCTGAATTGTTTCCAATTCCTCCTCATTTCTGCAGCTACGACAGAAATCAGGCGTGTATACGCCTAATCTCCTTGAATGATTTCCTATGAGACAATGCCCTGTGAGGGCCCCTACTAAGGTCCTGATTTGAAGTCTACTGAGTTTTATAATACTCTTGGACAGACGTAAATTTAGCCTTGGCCATGTTTGCCTAGCAATTTCGCAGGAGTTAGCGCTAATCCATCTCTGATTTGCAGAATAGATTAGTGCGCCCTTATGAGAAGCTTACAAGTTGCGAGAGGTTTCTCCATAAAATTACTTGTGTCTGGCATACAGGTACCTTCTCTTGCAAGTTGGTCTGCCCTACAGTTCCCCGATATATTTCTGTGTCCTGGGACCCAGCATAATATTATACGATATTGTTTGGCCATCTCGTTTAGAGATTGGCGACAACGTAAGACACTCCTTGATGTTGTTTGGAATGCATCCAGGGCTCGTAGGGCAGCTTGGCTGTCTTATAGAATGCAGATATCCGTTGATGATATTCTGTTTATCTTTAACCATTTTAAGGCTTCATGAATAGCGTTTATTTCCGCTTGAAAAACGCTACAGTGATCCGGTAATTTAAAGGATTCACTAATAGAAAGCTCTTCGCAAAATAACCCTGATCCTACACCGGTGTCCATTTTGGATCCGTCCGTGTAGATCTTAACGGGTGTGTTGGGTGTTGGATCTTCTTCAAGCCATTCCAGTCTAGAAGGGATTTTCATTAGGAAATTCCTTTCGAAGCAAAGAATGGGAGGGTGATAATCACAGTCACAACAAACACAGACTGTAAGTCTTGAAATAATAAGTTGATTATGTGAGCACAACTGCTCTAGTCTGTGCCAGCGAGGACTACGTTGATTTTTTTCGTATACCACCGCTGCCATGGTCCGGCTGCGCCAGCCAATCAGCGGATTCTTTCAAATTCGCTGAGAGCCAGTTAACAGCTTGATTTTGGCCACATTTATATTTTTGGCCTAATAATGGAGAAATTATAATTTCATTGGTGATTGAAAATAGTTTTATTGTTTTTCAAAATATTCTCCCTGACGATTTGGATACACTTTTGCTCTCGTTTGAAAAATTGTTTGAAGCAATTTGTCCAGTCGCGTTTCCAGGCCATCAAGCAAAACTTGATTGATGCTTTTGGCCAAAGTGATTGAGCACTTTGCGAACAGTACTGCTATCTTCTGACACAACCACTGATTTCGAACGACCTTCCCCGAATTCGCCGGTGAGCGAACAACGACCAGGAGCAAATTCGAGTAGAAGCGCCCAAGACCAAAAATATAAATGTGAAACCTACTATATTAGATCAGTTAAAAAGTTCTTAGCTTAGTTTTCGTGCTTATAAAGGGCGATTTTTTAAGAGCTATAGGAAAGTTTTTCAAAAAAACACACGTAAAATTCAGAAAAATGCATGAAATTTTTATTTAAGTCGATAGTTCAGTCCATATAATTTAATGTTTGAAGATTATTTCATGCAAATGGTGACCGCGACTGCGCTTCAAATTGTCCATAAGCCAATTTGCTAATTTTGGCATACTCTTTCCAATGTTTCGACCGGTATCTCACATATAAATGCTTCAATGTTGTTTTCTAATGCGTTAATTGAAGCAGGCTTGTCTGAATAGACATGAGCTTTAACATAGCCCCACAAAAAATAATCTAAAGGCGTTATATTGCACGATCTGGGTGGTCAATTGACAGGTCCCGAACGTGAAATAAAACTTTCACCGAACTTGCCTCTCAACAAGTCTATTGTTACGCGTGCTGTGTGACATGTGGCACCGTCTTGCTGAAACCACATGTCATGCAAGTCAAGCTCTTGCATTTTGGGCAAAAAAAAGTTGGATATCATTTCACAGTAGCGCTCACCATTCACAGTTACGTTACGATTCGCAGCATCTTTGAAGAAGTACTGTCCAATGATACCTCCAGCCCATAAACCGCACCAAACTGTGACCTTTTCTGGATACATTGGTAGCTCTTGCAATTCTTCCGGATGATCTTCACTCCAAAATCGACAATTCTGCTTATTTACGTACCCATTGATCCAAAAATGAGCTTCGTCGCTGAACACAATTTTTTGGCCAACTTTCCAAGAGCCCATTCACCAAAAATTCTGCGTTGCGGTAGGTCGTTCGGCTTCAATTCTTGCACCAGCTGTATTTTGAAAGGCTTCACACCTGTATCCTTTCGCACAATTTTCCACGTTGTTGAGTAACAGAGGCCCAATTGCTGCAAACGGCGACGAATCGATAATTGATGGTCATCATTAACACTGGCCGATACAGCTGCGATATTTTCTTCAGTTCGCACTCTACGTATGCGTGTTTGTGGTTTGATGTCCAATAATGTAAATTTGGTTCTAAATTTAGTCACAATAGCTCGAATAGCCGCTTCAGTGGGTCGATTAAACTGAGCATAAAATGGAAGAAGTGCGCGCTAAACTTTCTTAACAGCACACGCATTGTTATAAGTAAATTCAATGATTTGCAAGCGTTGTTCGTTTGTAAGAATGGTTAAATTATAGACCAAACTGAAGATGTTTGCCCGTGAAACAAAACAAATCGAAACGTGCGTCAGCTGTTTAAACCAACTGTTTAAAAAAGTAATAGCTAAAAAATTACCCCTTTAATTTTAAATTCTTAGTATCCAATAAACAAATAATAAATAATTCCGTTTCTTTCCATTTATTTCCCATTATTTTGCTGTATTTCGGCGTTGCTGATTAGGACTATCCGATTTAGATCAAAAATGCGCCGTTTTGTTAAAAAAAATGTCATTAATTTTGCGGGCAATTTCATAGTTTTGCGCCACCAAGAAAATTTTACTAACGGGTGTTAATGGCTTGGCGCTCTTTTGGGTTCTAATACATATATTGGTATACTCGTCTATGTCTGCAAGCTGGCGTTGTTTTGCATTCATTGCTATTGAACCTTTGAGTCGGCTCATCGTGATTTGACTATGGTATTTTTCAGCTGTGGTTGTTCTCGTATAGGTTCTAAATCTATCATTACCAGTTACTTTAGCATTCTTTTGCGTTATTTCGAATGGTGCCCGCACATCGAGTGCCTTCCCAAGCATAGCCTTACGCAAGTGGTACCAAATGGTTTCTGGTTCAAATGCACTATTTCTACAACTTTACTTTTGCTTGTGATATTGCATTCCGTCCATAAACAGCAAATGCAAATGAAAAACTTAAATTTTGCTGAATTGTGGTTTTTGTAGGTGCGTTAAACTTTTTGTTGTTTAATGTTAGCTCCAAACTGGATAACTCTGATAAATAATGTAGTTATTTGGTCCTTTTACTGCAAAGGGTAAATCAGTAACATGGTTTCTGTAAACTTTTTTTTTGTTCTTGCCTTCAGCGGCAACATAAGTTTCCCAAGGTTTTCGTCAATTTTATATCTCAACATACTCAAAATATGTAGGCAAGAGGACTCAACCGACTCAAGTGATAAACCAAAATCTGTTATTAGGGAAAATTCACAAAATCAATTAAAATAGGTTTTCCATTAGTTTTTAAGTCTCCGAAAAGAATTAAAACGTGATAATAACATATTTAGTAATATTTTCAATTTTTAGCGGCCGCTGTAGCCAGCGTGATTAGCATTCGGCAGTGCCCGGGTTCGAAAGTTCGGTTATGAATCACCAAATTATAGAAAAAGGTGTTTTCAAACAGTGGTGGAGCTGGAGGAGGTGCTAGATCAAATACCTAATAAAGAGTGTTAGCAATAATTACATAATTATTTGGTATGGGAATAAGTCATGTTTCATTATTGCCTTTTAAAGAAAAGTGCAGCTGAAACGTGTAGTATATTGACAAATATTTAAAGTAATCACGCTCCCTCAAATACAACTTGTAAAGAGTGATTTCGACGCTTCCAAAGTGACAATTTCGAAGTGAGTAATAAAGATAATAAAGTGGCACCGACAAAAATCGAAGATACTCAACTACAAAAATTATTGGATGAAGGCGTATGCCGAACCCTTGATAATATGTCTCAAAGAGTTGGTTGTTGACAGATCAACCGTCTGTAAACGTTTGCACGTGTGTAACTGGGTGCCACATCAATTGAAGGAGAGAGATTTGGAGAGACGTTTGGTGACGTGTGAGATGCTTCTTGAACGGCAGAAACGAAAAGCTTTTCTCCATCGCATCGTCACTGGCGATGAAGAATGGATTTATTATGATAGCACTAAGCGTTGAAAATGTTGGAACCTGCCAGGTGAACGATCGACAGCTTATTCGACAAAAATATTCATACTTCAAAGGTTATGTTGTGCATCTGGTGGGATCAGAAGGGTGTAATCTATTATGAACTCATTAAACAGTCTGAAACTATCACTGGCGATCCTTACTGGCTGCAGCTAATGCGTTTGAATCGAGCTTTCAAACAAAAGCGGCCAGAATGGGCTGCTAGACATGACAAACTGATTTTGCTGCATGACAACGCCAGGCCACATGTTGCTAAATCGGTCCAGAAATATTTAGAAGGTCTGAATTGAAAAATCTTGCCCCTCGCGCCGTATTCCCCACACATTGCACCTTTGGATTACCATGTGTTCCGATAAATGCAGTCAGCCCAATCAGCACGCTCTCCAATCGGTTCACTTCTTACGAGAGCTTCGCAAACTGGCTCAATAAATGGATGAAGCCAAAATAACTCAAATTTTTCGTCAGAGGAATCCTTATGCTGCCTGAAAGTTGGAGTAAAGTTGTAGCTTCCAATGGCACATACTTCCCATAATATCATGTATTATTTAATTGTTTAAATAATTCGTAACTTTGGCTAAGAAAGAACGGAAACTTATTCCCATACCACACCACATATTTAAAAACTTTATTCCAAAGTGTGTTATTCTATTTTAATAATAAATTATATAGTTTAAAGTACCTCACAGACTAGACAAAAATGTGAAGAAAAGCAAGCCAAATGTGGCAACCAAAATATAAGCATTCAATATAAATTCATTTTTAAGCAACTAAGTTTGATTTTTTTTTCAAAATTAGATCTACATATATAATGTAGAATGTAATATATTCGCTTATAGTTTCTATAAAGTTGATCCTCCTCCAGGCCGGAATTGCTCGCAAGTTTATTCCTAAAGTTTTCCCCGTAAAAGGGATAAAAATTGCGAACACTACTTTGTGGAACATTAAAGCGTATCTGTTCAAATAGAAGTGGTAAGTCGACGATGTCATTAACAACACTTAAAATAAATGCAAGTGACTATAGAATGAAACGGCGCCTCAAATCGCAGGGAACGTAATGCGTGTTTAAGAAATATGAATGCGCTCAATTCCACTTATCGAAAGTTGGTCGTAAGGTCTCCAAACCCTCTAGTGCCTAAATTTTATTTTTGAATGAAAAAAATTGCTTTGGGTGGGGATTATGGTAAAATTATAGGTTCTTTATCAAGAAAGTGATATTTTGTTCCTTGATCCGATTATATAGGGATAAAACCTTACCCCGCCTACAGGCGGCTTTGGGAAAGAACGCCAAAAAAAATCTAAATGAAAAACTTGCAAATTCAGTGTATTACGTACTTTTATTGAACAAAACAGAAAGTTTTTAACAGAAATCAATACAAAACAAACAGTCAGTCTTATTTCAAATAGTTTTAGAAAAATGTCTACAAAAGAAAGGCATGCTTTTGGGCATAAATAGGCAGTTGGTGCAAATTATTTATGGTGAAAATTGTGAAAGCAGTCCTTTTGCTGGGAAAAACAAAGATTCAGATTCCATTTTCGGCGCACGATTTGAGTTTCGGAGGTGCAGCCAGGATATTCGCACCTTTTTTCACCGGTGCGTGATAAAAGCTTTGCAAAATGTCCAACTCCGTCGTAGCGAACGTCGTCAGGAGGTAAGTAAGCTTTTCTTCCAGTAAATTTTACTTGAGGAGTTTGTCATGGACGACCTGGAGCTCTTGGTATTGAAGAATATTGCTGTTTGCAGAGTACGTATGCGATCTCTGCCCGGAAGTTCGGCAGTTGGTACTGCCTAGCATGCGTGTCAATCTTGTTAATTCTACTGAACAAAACATAAGCGTTTATCATGGCCATATCAAGCAGGTGATTAAAAAGTCGGTTTGTGTACTTATTGCTCTTTACCGGAATCTTATATCGGCCCATTAGTCCATCCATAAGGTCGACGCCCCCCATATATGACTATTATATTCACGGACTACATTTGGGCAATCGACATCAACAAATTTTTTTTATGAGCGGACGAACCGCGACACCTTATTTATAACATTTGTTTCATTCTGGAAGGGCTTTTCGCCTGCGTAACTCGATGCGCGTCACACTATTTTATTGTCCTTCCAAACTGATAAAGAAATGTCAACTCCTAAAGCGGATCCACAAAATTTAGTTGAATATCCACGGGGTTGTTTCCTGAAATCAAGACCTGTCGGAAGTTTGCAATTCGGAATTCGATTTGAACGAATAGTTCCCAGCGAATGTATTCCGTGTGATTTTAGATAAACCAGAAGTGGCAGTGACGTGTAATAGTTGTCGAAATATGTTATATGGTTTTTAAAATCTGGAATATTACGGGACAATCAGACCACCACATTCGCTGATGCCCCAAGATCTGGTGTATCAGTCAGAACAGCATTGTCTCCTGCGCCGCAATATATTTCGAAGTTATAACAAAATCCGAAGGAGTCACACAAAACGAAGAGTTTTATACCCCATTTATGTGGTTTATCTGGCAGATATTGTCGAAGGAAAGTCCTCATTTTCGGTGCGCACATTTGTTCATCGTCACATAAACGTTGAGTCATCGGAATGGACTGAAACCTGTTATTGAAATGATCAACGAGACATAAATTGACAACATGTACATAAATTGACACACACTTCTGATTCCGGGATAGAATCTGACAAATTTACCGCCCTGTTAATCACCTCGTCAATTCCAGTGTCGATAGGTAATTTTGCATCGTCCACATTTTCGACTAAAAGATCTTCGAAATCTTCTTCCACGTCTGTATCATCGTCGATTTCCAGTAAATCCAAAAATGTTGCAATATCTTCATCATTGAGGGATGATAATTTAGACTTTTGTCGTTGATCCATTTCTAAAAACCAAAACTTTAAGCTTAGCCCCCCTCTAAAAATATCAAAATTTCAAACTGTTATTTAGTCCGAATTATCCCAGGACCGCCTCTAGACGGGCTGTCTTCAAAGGTTTATAAAATACAGGAAACACTTTTTTTTGTTATTATTTTTAACTTTCGTATTTTGAACACAACCAGCTACACCATGATAATTTTTATTATAAGCTAAATACACTTCTAATATTTTTATTTAATTTTTAAAATACACCACTTTTGCAGAATAATTAATTTGACCGCTTTTCACTATTTTCCGACTTCAAATGACTATGACGGCTGATTAAAAACCAAGATGCTGCTGCAAATGCACCAGCAATAATTTTGGGACCTCCCGGAATTAGAAAGAGTTTAAAAAGTAACGGTATTTTAAAAGGGAATAAGCGTGAAATAAACTTAGGCCGTCTACAGACGGTCTTGGGTACTAGAGGGTTAAACTATTTCGTAAAAAAAACTTGTAAAGCGTTAAAGTCGGGTGCAGAAAAGTACACAAACTAAATTAATATTGCACATTTTCTGTTTAAAATTTTTTTTATTTCTCATTTTGGCCACTGACTCGAGTCTTCTGGCTTACAGTCTCCCGGAGTGATAATGTTAGGTTTAGATGAAGTCCCAGTGAACGAGAAGTTGAGTGTCATAATAGCAAGAGGTATGTTTGCGTAAGCAAGTCAAAAGGTTCTGGAACATTTCACCTCGTTAAAGTGAGCAAAAAGGGGAAAAATAGCAACGAGATGCACGCGGATGTGGTTTGGTAAATTCTTGGGACTGCTTTCTAGTGGCTACCAAGAAATATAAATATTAAAATACTAAGTTGTATTACTTTTAATTAACACTTGACATCAGCCTGCTGGCTTCTCTACACTAAAAACCGTAACAACAACCGCGGCTGGGGCATTTACCCTCTGTCCCGCTTCGACGGCTAGTTAACGCGTTTTAAGTAGCTAATGCGGGGCACAGAAAAATCTTAGCAACAAAATAGTAAGAAATAGTTGATTGTGTGAATGAGTATAATATAAAGTTTATTTTTATGCATTTTTATATTGCTCTCTAAATTATACTTTGGGATTTTTTGCTAGAAATATTTTTGGTGTAATCATAAAAATTATATGTTGCATTGTCGTTGGCAGGTTGCTGGGTTTTTTCGGTTTGATGGAAGGAGTTGATTCTATTAATTAGAAAAAGACACGCATACGCGTTTATTTTTATGCGTTTGTATGCTGTTGAAAATGTTTTTTACTTCATGGTTCGGTGGGCGATTATAGTGAAATGTTGGGGAAAAGAGGCTGACCCATTTTATAGTTTTAATTTTAGGTTTGTTGGGATGATGAGAAAAATTTGGAGCACGCATATTTCGGAAAGAAATGACGGTGCAATAATATTTTTATGAAATGCCGGTACAAATTCTATATTAGTACAAAGGCCACTTTGGAAATAGGTTTTCAATATTTCCCAATTTTGTTCAGGGGTATAGCGTCCCATTTCGCAAATGTCCAACCTTTAAGTAAATTATGAACACATTTGACATGTCATTTGTGTTACCATTCTCGAAAAAATAGGTGATTCAAAAAGCAAACGCTATATGGCCCACCCTGTATCAGGTATTGTAGGATAAAGGGAAAAATTGTTGAATTTGTCTTTGAAATTCGGGAAAAATATATGGAAAAATATTCTACTCGCTTGAAACACTTCATTTAAAATTTGTTCAATTATTGATGACCTCCCACATTTGTATGTATGTAACTCAAACTTAGTATCGAGTCAGCTCTTCATATTTAAAAAGGCCATATTCGGCAGATATTTTGGATGAGAAAGCGATTCGTAAACTAATAGAGGCAGATTCGCCATTGGTTGTCCTGGTGGGCGAGAACTTGTTCCATTACAAAGTGTGTTCGTATGTGATTCATAACATTTGTCGATGATAATTTTACCATTTTCACGCCTACTGACGTATAATGACGTTGCGCGCCCATTTTATAAAAACTTTGTTTTTTTCCGGTTTCAACTCATCACTGTCCCGACTTGGTCTCTAGTGTATTGTGCTCAATACATGCGTAGTCAGAGGCTGCGGTGTAATGCAAGAACTCGCTAAACTGTTTATCCGGGAGATACCTCCAAATATTTTTGCCAAAATGAAACCACAAATTCATGTGATAAGCCTGCAATCGAACCTCCATTATCGAGGATTTCATTGACAATTTTTGGTGGGCGACTATAAGGTTCTACGAAAATTCTCATTTGTATTGGACTCATCTATCAAATATTTCGGCGCGTAATTTTGAAAATTCAAAAAAATAAAAATTTAAGAAAAATGTTGGTCTTAAGGTACAACTACTGGTATACCTTCAGTCTCTAAAACTAAGAAAATTTGGTGATAATCTAACGTCGTAAGTTAAGTTATGGAGTGGTGATCTACCAATAGAGTCTTGAACCCTTTAAATATAAATATATTTACCACAAACTGCTTATAATAGGTGGCAAAGATTTAATCATCCCATTTTTTTTTTTTAATATATTGTTTACTAGATAAAAAAATGATTTTAAGTGTTGAAAACCTTCATACGACGCCATTTGCAAAAATAGTTATTCTTCAGATATCACCCTATTTTGCGGCATTCTAGAGTCTCATTTATTTCCTATGTAGAAAATTCCCTGCAGGGCATTTTTTCCATCAATTTTGACTGAGGTTTGTTACGCTTTTTGCCGCTTAAACTCGTTGTTTGGTCTACTGAGTGCGCCTAATGTCATTTAAATTGCCACCTAGAGTAGAAGAGTTCAGTCGGACGGGCAATCTTTAGTTGCTTGTAACTTTTCTGCGCAGCTATTAAGATTAACAAATAATAAAAGTTGTATACTGCATTTACGTTAAAATAAACATTTGTATGTATGTATATAAGAGACGCAAGTTTGCTCGTAAGCGAAAGAGCAGTTCAAGATTATCAATGTTGCATGCTCAATGCGGAAACTGATGGCGCACGCACGACTTCAGTCGATCGCCATATCTCTTGCACTGGCGCTCTTTCATGCCTGTAAGCTGTTCCTATGCGTCAATGGTTAGGGACATGGTGTGGTGGAACCTTTTTTTGGAGTGGTGGACCACACACATGCAACGCGCAACGTGCACTGCACGCAAATTGTACATACCTTTACAAGTCTGTAGAAATATATACACATCTGTATGTAAGTTAGTGCAAAATATGCTCGTACGACTTGCAGATAAAGCCCATATTGGACTCATGACTGAATCATTGCTGGGAATTGCTTCCTTTCTATTTCACTTTTTCTATAGTTGCGGAAAGAAAACTGAAAATTATTCATAAATGCTTAGATTTATTTAATTATGATGAGATAAGTCAGTGTATGTGTGTATGTGCCGCAGGTACTTGGGCGTTAATTGGAGTTTAATTGAAGTGTATGACTCAATCGTGGGCGCCAACTATGACATTCTCCCTCAATAAAGACATCATAAACTCGTCTGTATATTTTTCCGATATTTAACAATAATACAAAAATTCACATATACCTACACATGCACACATGTGTGTGTTTATTGCATTTGAATCGAAAATTGTTTTTAAATTTACGCCATTATTTTGTTTATGACGGAGCGTTTGAAAAATTGCGAATAAAATTTGATTATAGGCGTTTATTAGCGAAATAATAGGTAGATGGATTGACTATCCTCCACCTTGAATGGCCTAAATATAATAAAAAAAAAAAAATAAAGTAAATAAAACTAATTTTTTCTATATAGCGAAATGTTTTGTGCTGCCTCGGCCAACTGCGCAGTTAACTCTACTTTCCAAGATCTTACTGACGGTTTGAGTCCACATAACTATGTATGTTGTGTTTATAATAGTGTAACACTCTGTGACAAAAAAAAAAACATTTTTTGGATAGACTGTTTCCCAGGCCCAGTCTAGTAGAAAAGAACTGCATTTTCTAAATTTTTAATTAACTCTCAAAATTGGACTTTGTTTTTATTTAGTCGGCTAAAGTGCTCTTGGAATGCATGCATCTGAGTTTCAAGCGGGGGTGTATGCGGTTCAAGAAGCGATGAACTTTGTTGTGGAAAAAAGATGCAGAGGCAGATCTATTTGTGTCTGCAGCGACAGCGTAGCTGCGCTTATGGCCTTAGACAGCCCTCCAACCACATCAGGGGTAGTCAAGTCCTGTAAATCCAGGCTGAACTATGTAGGTAGACATAATAGCCTGATGCTAATATGGGCCCCGGGACACGTGGGTATCGCGGCTAACGAGACCTCTGACTCCTTAGCTAAGATGGGCTCTGAGGCCAACTTCTTTGGCCCAGAGCCCGTTTTGCCACTCCCTTCTGCGGCCATCACAGTTAGCAAATGGGTAACTACCACCCACAAGCGAGCTTGGCAGGCTGAGAGAGGCTGCAGATGGACTAACCTGATGTTACCTGTCATGTCCGATCGACTGTCGCAAACCCTTCTGTCATTAAGCAGAAGGGAGTGCAGACAGCTGGTTGGACTGGTAACGGGCCACTTTCTATAGGGGAAGCACATGGAAAGGGTGGGTATCTCAGGCAGTGTACTCTGCTTGTGAAGAGGAAGATGAGACGGCGGACCACTTCCTGTGTGTCTGCCCCGCCTTCGCTCGAATCAGGTTTGAGGTCTTTGGCACTGATGTGTTAAGAAGCGACCATCTTGGCTCCTTGGCACCACAAGATCTACTAAGATTTTTTCGGAGATCGGGTAGATTTAAAGAAAATTAAAAGGGAATCCAAGTGTAGCACAATGGACTTAATTAATGTCTGAGTGCTGCACTTGCTAGGTGTCTCGACAAAAAAAAAAAAAAAAAGGAAGCCGCCGTAGCCGAATGGGTTGGTGCGCGACTACTATTCGGAATTCACAGAGAGAACGTCGGTTCGAATCTCGGTGAAAACACCAAATTAAGAAAAATATTTTTCTAATAGCGGTCGCCCCTCGGCAGGCACTGGTAAGCCTCCGAGTGTATTTCTGCCATGAAAAAGCTCCTCACAAAAATATCTGCCGTTCGGAGTCGGCTTGAAACTGTAGGTCCCTCCATTTGTGGAACAACATCAAGGCGCACACCACAAATAGGGGAGGAGCTCGGCCAAACACCCAAAAAGGGTGTACGCGCCAATTATATATACGAGTATATATATAAAAGGTTTTGTGTGCCGCTCAAAGTAAAATATTTAGCTGGTTGCATTGGTATATATGTATATAAACTGTATATATATCTTAAGGAATGCCAAAGCAAGAAGGTAAACAATTTGTAAATTGTAAAATATCTACCTTCGTTTTGGTTAGCGTTTCAAACGAATTCAGAAGGTGTGGCCAACATGAAAACGCTAATGGGCTATCTGTAATTTTGAGAGAATCAGCTGTATTCACTGCTCTCATGAATACGTGAAGGATCATAGATTTACCAGGTTTGATCATAAACAAAGGGGAAAAACAAAATTATGCGAGCAACTTCGGCTGCCACGTCATAAGGCATTCGGCAGCCGAATTCTGCACGATTCCTTCAGATGTATTCACACACTCATTCAATTAGTCGTTATTATGACGGCAACATTAGACTGTGTTGATAGTTTTCCTACATCGCTAACACAATCTTTGTTTTTTCGTAAACAAACTGTTCGGCCTCTCAGTTGACAAAATTCTGCTGCTGAGTCCCCTATGATGTGGCAGCCAAAGTTATTGCATTGAGTTATTACTTATTTATTGCGTTGTTACTTAGCCAATGGTTACCTTCTTAATTTGGTTCTGATGGCTTGTGAATCTTGCGATCTATCATCCTTGATAACAACATAATGAAACATACACTTTCGAAAAAGTAACATTTATTTATATTAGCTCTGCAGTTTTACATAGACGAAAATTATCTTTATTCAATTCTAAAAAAATTCTCGTGGGCGGCGAAATGCTCTTTTCGCGGGCACTCTAAGTTAAGTATTGTCCACTTCTAAGCAGTAGGATATACCTACTCTTTAGTTTGCCCAGCGCTCAGATGTGACGTGACAAAACGTTTTTTCCACTGAGGAAGGATTTTCTGCAAGCCTCTACGATTTTGACCAGTGGCGCAAGCACCTAAGTTTGCCATCAGTTTAGTGAGTGCCACTATGAATTACTTTCCGATTTTCACTTACTGTTTGAATGCATATTTTCTAATGATAGCCTGGTATCAATTATCACACTTAAGTACTTTACCGCCGGCGCGTTGCTGAGTATACATCCAGTTTCTGTTCTCTTTCTACTTGTGCAAGTCAATTTTCCATATTGCTAACTATAAAATTCTGCCATAAATAAATTTCTTCTTCATATTCTTTGACAAAAAAAACTAGTGTAATATCAGCACCGTTTGCTGCCGTTTGTGGTGCAAGTTTTAATTTGTTTCAACAATTGAAAATAATTTTGAAAATAAAGTTTTTAAAGTAAAGTTTTCTATTACACGGAGTTTTCATAAAAGAAAGAAATGCAATATGCTGTATCACTATTTACCTACCAGGCACAGACAAGAGTACTTGAAGATGACTCAAAACATCGGCGGCTAAATAAAAACATTTAATTTGTTGTTTTATTGTTAATCCAGCTTTGACCAAAAAAAGTTAAAATAAGAAAACCAAAAAAAAGTTGAAGCCCCTAAAACAGTTTAAATCACAATACGTAGATACACAATTTGTGAGGACTAAATCGCGGTTAAGTGACTGAATACAATTGCTCAATTTCGGTCCGTAAATATTTTTTTTAATATCTGGATACCAACGCCACTTAGTGGGTTCGTTTTTTGTAAAAATATTTTTCATTAGGTACTAAAATAAAATCTCTAATAGAATCCGACCATGATTTTTTGAAACATCGCCACTTCAGCACTATCTTTCTAGTCTATAGTTGGAAAATTACTCATGTCACATATTATGAATTCTGAATATGAACCAAATCGGGCCATAAATTCGTACCCATCTTCAATTACTGAGTTAATGACCAGGATATTGCGCTAAATTCTTGATCTGGATTTCGAGAACAAGTCACTAGACTGAGTTCCAAATTCTCGCTGGTAGATTTATCATATAAAAAGGGTAAGAACTATGAACACTCCATTTAGGAACCTTAAAGCTAGCCTTTTCAAAGAGATACGGCCAGACAATAACTCTGTTAATACCATTAAAAGTGCAAGAAAAACGTTTTAAATATGTACTTGCAATCCTTATTATAAGGTACCCAAATAAAAGCTAAGTACTCCAGATGTAAACATGTAAATAGTATTTTTAATAATAATAATGAGTTATTTCTTCTCCACATCGCTAAGTCTATGCTAACAGAAAATGACTTAACAGAATGTTTCTAATGTTATTTAAGAGAATAAAAGAAGTATTATAGTACTGAGAGCGACGGTATTAATATATTGCAATAGAAGGATTTTAATTCAATTAATAGAGAAACCAGAGAGTAGAATAGTAAAGCATAAAACAAGGAGGAGAGATGCGAGAGAGTAAGGTGGAGAAATAAACTGATATATGAGAGAAACGTGAGTGTTGTTGGTAGTGGAAGTGAGAGTAACGTGAGTGTTGTTGGTTGTGACTATATGATTTTGCAATAATGGCCACTCTTTACATACTTTTAGAATACATTTGTGTTTGACATTTCGCTACATTGACCTGGTTTTATCCTAGTGCTATAGTTATTAGTCTGTAAGGAATGTTTGTTTCCTCAAGAAAAAAATGCCTTGGAGGTGGCCCCATATCACAAATTGCAGAAGCATACCGGCCTAAAATTTTGCTAAGAATATATGAGTCATAGTCATATTATTTAGACACAAAGTAAGACTTGCTTGAAAAAGAAAGAAATGCGAGAAAATGAAAGACAGCTAATTTCAGAAGTAAAGTAATTATAAAACTCAATAATTCTAAGTTGTTGCAGTTCCACTTTGTCTCATCAAATTATGATACTTTTAAATACAAACAAACACGCACATATATGTACACACATATCTAAACAAAATTTGTAAAAGTAGATGGCTGAATATCAGCTTAAATTATTTATTTATATTTATTTGTGTGCTCTGCTCTTTGGCGACTATTTGTCAGCTAGTCATCGATCAGTTGCATCCGTACGCCAAACATAAGTACAATTTTTTTGCGAAACGCGGGTACAGCGCAGGACAGAGAGAGCAGTGCAGTGGACAGTGTGGGGCACTGTCTTAAGCGCAACGCTTGTTCGCTTCGTTGCCTGCCTGCCTGCATTTCGCTTCGAATTATGTATTATCACCGGCAGCCACAACAACCGGCCGATTGCGGGAAAGCAACAAGTGAATTGGTATTGTGAAGAGCCCGTGGACGCCGTGGCAGTGTGTTACCTAATGCTTCGTGTACTCACCACGTAAGAGTTTGAAGTGCCATGCCACAATGGACTCGGCACTCGATCATTCCGTTCTGTTCGCTGCATTGCCCGACAGTCTCTCGGTCAGTACAACTGTCTATTGGTTGGATTCGATATTTCGATTTTCCCTCTATTGCAAATATAGTTCTGCGCATTTGTATAAATCGATATGTGTGTATGTATGTATGTATGTTCGCATACAAATTCAAAGGCGAACGCTGTTCACATTTTCGGCTTTAAATCTCCTCAACATTTTGTGGATGCATAAATGTACCAAGTGATTTGCGCAGCGGTGTGTGGAGCCCTTTGAGGTTGTGCGTGTACACGCTCAAACTGAGGCGCTGCCAGCTATTGCATTCGTCGCATTACTACTAAATTTGAAAGTGCTGTTGTTGCTTTTATTGTGTGTGCGAGTGTACCGACTGAATGGTCTAATTCTTATACCTACATCGATATGTGTGTATGTACAGGGTGGGCCAAATAGCCTTTGCTTTTTGAACCTTTGCTTTTTGAACCACCTATTTTTTTGAGAATGGTAACACAAATGACATGTCAAATGTGTTCATAATTTACTTAAAGGTTTGACATTTACGAAATGGGACGGTATACGCTTGAACAAAATTGGGAAATATTGAAAACCTATTTCCAAAGTGGTGAGTCTTCTTCTTCTTTTCTGATTTTCACATCGGTGGCTACGTCAATAAGCAAAATTTTCGGATTTGGGGCTCAGAAAATCCACACGTTACTGTAGAGAAGCAAATTCATTCACAACGAGTCACTGTTTGGTGCGGTTTTTGGTCTGGCGGCATCATGGGGACATTTTTTTCGAAAATGAGCGAGGAGCCCCGGTTACAGTAAATGGCAAGCGTTACCGTGACATGCTCAACGAGTTGTTTCCGAAAATTGAAGAGGATGACATGGACGACATTTGGTTTCAACAGGACGGTGCAACTTGTCACACTGCCAAAGTTACATTCGAACTTTTGGCTACCGTTTTTGAAAATCGAATAATCAGCCGAAATTCCGATATCAATTGGCCGCTTCGGAGCTGTGATTTAAGCCCGTTGGACTATTTTTTGTGCGGAGCCGTTAAGGACAACTGCTATGCGAACCAGCCAGAGACGATTGATGCTTTAAAACACGAAATTGAAGTTGTCATTCATGAAATTGGAGCCCAAACAAACGAAAATGTGCTTAAAAATTGGGTTGATCGAATGGCCTACTGTAAAGCCAGTCGTGGCAGTCATTTGAACGATATTATTTTTCATTCGTAAATGACAATGTTGAATCTTCAAAATAAAAAAAAAAGTTTGAAAAAATATTGATTCGTTTTTTTTTTATAGCCGATTCAAAAAGCACATTTTACATGGCCCACCCTATATATGTATATGTTTATAAATTTGTGCGTATATGTGGATGAAAGTACAAATATACGGCATTTGCCGCGTGTGCGAATGACTTGCAACAAGTGCAGCATTTCTGGTTTCATTTGCTTGCTTGCAACAATAATAATAACATTTTATTCAGCTATGTATGTGTATGTGTGTATATGATTTACCATTTTTCTTGTTGTGCTGTTGATTTAATTGCTTTACCTACATATAAGTGTGTTTTATTGTACATTTTTTTTTTGTGGTTTGCTTATTTGAATTTTTTGAGAGATATTGTTGCACGTCGGCGTCATACCAGTCAACTGCATCTCTTTCGCGGATATGGCGAATGCTGTAGTCGTTATGTGGCTATTTATATTCATCACGTTGCTTTGATTGTTGCTTATTTTTCTATTTGGCAAGTTGCTGTTGCAAGTTGCAAGAGTGATAAGATATGAGCATGCAGTCTGTTGGTCTTGAGGCTAAGCATGGTCTGGTTGCTCGCTTGTTGGCTGTCTGGCATTGACCTTTGCTTACTACTCATCATCCGGAATAGTTTCCTGGCATTCTGCTTCATATGCTATCGAAAACGAAGGAAACGAGGAAAAAGAGAAAAGAACACAAACCAAGCGTCAAGCCAGTGATATGACGGCCATCGCAATTATGATGCGCAGAAATTGAACTAATTAAGATTATTAAAAGACGATTTTTGTATTTGAGATATCTGACTTTAGAAGTTTTCCTGTTTTATTATTGCCATTGTTGTTGTTGTTGACGTCGCTGATTGCCAGTTTCCTTCACCAAGAAGCAATCCAATCGTTGGCGTATAGCTGTTCAACGCTTCAGGTTATATTTGCATACATAAACATTCATACTTGCTTATGTATGACATATACACCCATACATATTTGCTCCTTAAACTGATGTGCGTGCTTTTTGCATACACATTAGGGTGGCTCAAATTTTCTCTCTTATTTTAAGAGAGTTCCATTAAAACATTCTGGAGAAATATTTAAATTTATGTGAGCTCAAAAATCGAGGAAAAGGCCAAATTATATAAAATATTGAGAACAATTGTTTCGATATAAACTATATTAACAAAGTTGACCCTTACTCGTTTTGATTTATTTCTAGTGATTATGTGGAATTTTGCGTTTTAAGAGATTTGTAATAGAATTCTATAACAGATATTTCCGTGGTATATTTTAGCTTCAGCTATTCCTCTTTTATGAGTATTTTCGGCATTTTCTCACAAAAGAGACAAAAAACCTCTTTATATTGAAGATATCACGAGAATGCCACTGGACTGGAACCCGCAAGGGAGCAGAAATCGTGGTCCGTCAAAGATTACTTGGAGAAGGTCCATGTTGCGCCAGTTACCAGATACCGAAATCACATGGGACGCAAAAAGCCCAGCACCGTGTACGATGGAAGAGTTTTGTCGAGGCGCTATGCTCCCGAGCGGAGTAAATAAGGACATAAAAACTATTCAAGATATAGAGAGTTAAAATGTTCCACCAAAAAGTTCTCTGTTCCATTTTACAGATAACTGCTGAGCACATCATGTATCCAAAATGTAAGAATCAGATTGTTTCTTGAGGCGATTTACATTAAAAAAGTTCTAGAGGGTGAAAAATTTGACCTCCTTAAAAAATTCAGACGCAAACTTTAAAAGCGCCGTTCGCGCATATATTTTTTATACTCGTATATTATCTACCACCGCCTGCATTTTCTAAAAAGCGTATAATGCGTATGATTGCCGGAGTGTTGGAGTTATGCATTCTTGTAGCACTTCTACTACTTTTTCGAATCTCACGGCGCGAATACTCCGCTCGAGGTTTATTTCTAATGCTGCAATAGTTTTTGACTGCTTCTCGTGCAGATCAATGACTGCAAATAGTAAAATTAAACGACAGATAGATGAATGTAAATGTTCTGTGGTGTGGTTCAAATGTTGGTGAGAGTCTCAACACCGAAAATCATTTCTGTCAAATCAATAGCCTCACGAGCAGTGTGGCGTGCATCACCGTGCTACTGAAACCAGTAGATATAGAATATGGAAATAACTGCTTATACTTTGTATGTGCTGCTCTATGAAGACTTTGTTGTCAAATACTCGTATTAACTAATAATAAATTTGGTATGACTAAAATTAAATGTCCTAATGTTGCGGTTTCTTTCTATTGAAAGAGGTTTAACACAGTGCGTTTGTTCGGATTCGAATGAAAGTTCAAGATAATTAACAAAATAAAAATAAATAATTGGCGCGTATACTTCTGTAAGGTGTTTGGCTGAGCTCCTCCTCCCATTTGGGATGTGCGTCTTGATGTTGTTCCAAAAATGAAGTGACCTACAGTTTTAAGCCATCTCCGAATGGTAAATGGTTTTTTATAAGGATCTTTTTCATGGCAGAAATACACTCGGAGGTTTGCCATTGCCTGCCGAGGGGCGACCGTTAGAAAAAAAACGTTTCCTATTATTTGATGTCCATGCACGGAGTTTGGAACGTAAGCGCTTCCGAATGATAGTCACGCACCAACCCATTCGGCTAAGGCGGCCGAAGATAATTAATCTCATCGCAAACTGTCGAGAATTCGGGCTTCTTAGAATACACGGATAGTTGTGTGTTCTAATTAAAAAAATAATAAATAGTGTAAAATTACGTGCAACTTAATGATGACTAGCACAATAAAATAATTAGAAGAATTGCTGTGCTAGGATTTAAATAAAAAATAAATAAATTGTTGTTTGTGAGCTGATTTTATTAATTTAAAAAATTCAAATTAAAAAAATTATATTAATTCATTGGAATAAACATTGCAAAATAATTCAAAATATACCAAAAAAGATCCGCTTACGCTAAGTTTGTTATTAATACAGCCCTCGTCCCAAGTTAGGCACTTATACTTTATAAATTTATCCTTTTATTGAATGCTTGTTTTTACTCTTGTAGCATAGCTTACAAAAGTCGGTAGAGGACAGTTTTCTGGACCAATAGCTGTGATTTACGTCTCATAGTTTCCTTCAAAGCATTTGGCAAAGGTGTGGCCTATTCAATAGAATTGAGGTGATCATTTATTAAGAATTCCATTCGATTTAACTGGCAATAAGTCTACATAGAAACTGTGATACGAATTATTTCATTCAAGAGTTCAACTAGCTTTGAAACTATACTTCGGCTACTTAGACCTCTATTTCTATTGCTCAAGTGGCAATTTCAGATCGATTTGAAGCGATCGGGATTAGGTATATTTCACTTCAATTCCATTGCATACGCCCCACGTTTTTCATTTTTAATCCCATAACTTGTTTAAAACGAGTATTGATAAAATTTTGAAATCAAAACTTACCAAAATTAATGGTGTGAGTCTTGTAAAAAGTATTTCCTATGTTTGGTCCATATGGAAACGTGGTACACAAAAGACCAAAAAAAAAATATTTTTATACTTTGTATGCGAAAAAAATGATTATATTTTTTATGACAAAAGGTTTGCTATTAGTAGAAGAGAGCCTAATTCTTTCCAACACTTCGTGGTGACCAGTAGATGTTCGTTTTGGATTTGTAGCTGCATGTACACTTATATTTCCTCAACTTATATTAGCAACTCATGCATAAATTATAGTATTTCCTGTTTAGAAGCAAACATTTATACAAGCAAACTTTTTCTTTAAATTTTAATCTATTTTTAATTGATTATCGTTTTTCAACTTATTCGCGCTTAACAAGAAACAAAAAAAGAAAAAAAGAAAAATAACTCAAATTGATGGCCTACGGATGAATGCAAATGGACAAACATAAAGCCAAGCCAATTAAAATGTAATTTAAAAAATTGCCATGAAAATGTTGCTATTGATGGAAATATCCACAATTACAAATGAATAAATACATATGTACATATATACGCATACATTCACAGCATATATACCTAAGTATGTATGACAAATACAGCTTATGCTCAACTCAAATGTTTGCCACTCAAACGTTCATATGCATTCACACATACAAGTACTTACATACATAAATTCATACACACGTTCATACACAAGTCGAATTTTTGACTTCAACTCTTCCGCTACTGACATTTTACTGTCGAAATAATTGATAAAAATAATTAGCAAATGTGTTGACACCAAAAAGTGTTCGCTGCTGCAGTCACCGTAGACAAATAAAGACAACGCCCCACCACTTTGCTTTGCCGCCTCTGTTGTATTGGTGATTTTTTTCAAAATATAATAATTAGTTGCGTCTTTCTAAAATTATGATGCGATGCGAAAAACTTGTTTGGCAGCTTCTGCGATCGCCACTGTTCACTTCAATTCGAGCTGACTTTTCTGCTACGTTTACATCCATGCACTATTGCCATCGCTGTTGCTGTCACCGTCGTTGTCGTTGTTGTTGCCGCTGTCTTATGCAACATTGTTGTTGTTTGAGTTTTTTTTGTCCTTATTTAATTGACAGTGACTTTGTTTCTGGTTTTCAGCAGATTGCCACATGGAACACATTTACATTTTTGTCATTGTTGCAAGTGATAAGAGTAACACATCGATATGTATGTTCGGTTGGCTAGTTGACTTGTTGACTGGCTGATGGGATGAGTGGCTGAGTGAGTGTCTGCTGGCGGAATGTACGCATTCCCACCTTATGCAGTGCTGCAGAATGTAACCCGCTTATTTCGAGTAATGTTTGTCATAGCTGCCAATTGCACTGCCTTTTGTATTGTGTGTATGTGCTTGTACTTGTTGCGGTGGTAGAAGTGTCGCGTTCGAGTTGAATTTGTCAACTTACTTTTGCCTATGGCTATCGTCAACTTGTGTAGGTCGATTTTGACATGCGGCATTTGATTTTTGAGAGCATCAATGACACAGGAATGGATCATCAAAAAAATATTGGGAAATGCGAACCCAAGGCATATATCGTGTAATGTTATTGTAATAGGGCCCGCCATCTATCGTTACGGATTTGAATTAGGTATTATTTGAAGAATGGTAACACTTAGCTGTCATCTGATTTGACAGAAAATTAGTTTTATTCTTCCGCTGAACGGAAATGGTTGTGTATACGCTGAAAGGACTGACCACCCAATGCGTTTTCGCTTCGCTTTATGGGCTTGGGATCTACTTGAAGAAGATGAAGACTTTTACCGAAAAATCATCTTTTCGGATGAAGCTCATTCCCATTTCGGCGGGTATGTTAACAAGCAAAATTGCCGCATTTGGGGCTCAGAAAACCCGCACGTACTCGAAGAAAAGCCGATGCATTCACAACGAGTCACTGTTTGGTGCGGATTTTGGTCGAGAGGCATCATTGATCCATTTTTCTTCGAAAATGAGTGAGGAGTGGCCGTAACCGTCAATGGAGAGCGTTACCGGGCCATGTTGAACGAATTTTTGTTCCGAGAAATCGAAGAGGAGGATATTGGTGGCATTTGGTTCCAACAAGATGGCGCTACTTGCCACACAGCGAATGCTACGATCAATCTTTTGCGCACTGTCTTCGACGATCGCATTTTCAGCCGAAATTCTGATATCGTTTGGCTGTCTCGGAGCTGCGATTTGACACCGTTGGATTATTATCTTTGGGGTGCCGTCAAAGACCAGTGTTATGCCAACAAACCAGCAACAATTGATGCACTGAAGACCATAGCTGAAATACAGCCGCATACAATCAAAAATGCGTTGAAAAATTGGACCGATCGTATGGGATGGTGCATGGTTAGCCGAGGCAGCCATATGAATGAAGTTGTGTTCCATCATTAACGGGAAGGATTGTACTTCAAAATAAAAAAAACAGTTTGGAAAAATATTGAGTAGTTTCTTTTTCATAGCATTTTTAATTCCGTAAAGTTATAAGGCGGACCCTTTAGAATTGTACAAGGTGGCGCAAAAAGTACGGTATTTCATCGCCTTTCGGACGATTGCTTCCACCAAAAAGTCACTAATTTTGCGATGTTTTGTTCTTAAAGATCGACCATTTTCATAACGTTTAGTTCTATAGTGTAAAATTGTACATCTGTCTAATTGACAAATGTTAAAGATGACATAAAAAAGAAAAAGGAACTGTCTAGTAATTATTCACTATTGACATGTAGGCGTCACTTTTGAAAAACCATTTCTAACCCTAAAACTATTTCATTTTATGGTTAACAAACATTTGTTTATAGTTGAAAGGAGAAAAGAAATTTATTGTGTTTCAAAATGATGACATATTCGCTACCAGGACTGCGGAAAAAATTTACAATGTTTTTTCAGAATAATTCGTGAGAGGTTTTAACACAACTTGAACTTCGGATCAGATATCCGAACCGTGTGCCACTTACTGCACAAACACTTTTATATCTGGTGGCTGGACTTGAAAATACTGTAACAACCTTAGGTCCTAAGACCATTGGACAGTCTCGAGCAACAGTTTTGAGATCATTCCAGCTACGAGGGATAGTAGGTAGGAGAAATAAACGCAATTGGTAATTTCTCGGCGAGCATGACTAAAATGTAGACATATTCTAGGAAACATTCACAAAATGTAGCTCTAAACATATCAGTCTACCTAAGCGAACAAATGCGTGAAAGATTTAGATTTACAGCTTATTAAAAAAACTAATCTTTACTAAATGAGCATAATACATCTCATTTGTACAAAGATTACACATTGTTCATATTTAACAAATTGTAAAAAATAAAGTGAGGAGGTTTCCCTACAATATGCACATACTTCAGGTTCTAGTACTACCTGAGGTCAGAGGTTACAACAAATGAATAAAGAAATGATTTGTTTGAGGCATTGATGATGAACGATGAGACCCGTTTTTACCTCTCAAGACATGTAAGCGAACAAAAAGTCAGTTTTCGACAAACGACGTTCATTGTGATCTACATCCACAAAATGTGAACATATGAATGGGTAATGAAGACGTCAATGGAAACGCGATAAAAGTCCCTGGTGAACGCTCGACGTTGAACGAGTTCATAATACAAACAATTGCTGAGTTAAAGTGGGGGGGATATGTCCAGCAAAATGGGGCAACGGCTTACGTAGCGTGCGATAATATGAAGATTTTGGGAAACAATTTTCCCCGCCGTTCGATTTCTCGATCGAGTGATTTAGTTTAGCAATCGAGATCTTACTGAAAGACACTCAAATGGTTTTCTTCAGCTGGATTTCGATCACGCGCATACGTTGCTTCACCTGTCTTCTTAGAAAACTTTTATAAACCTTAGGTTAATATGTTAAACATTCTTTCGTCAAAGCACATATGGGATATTTCCATGGGCGTGGGCTTCGGAAGTGTTGTGTTCCAAAAACTGTATAGCATCTCTCCAGCCTGAGGGTTTTTAGATAAGATTGATAATCACTCTATACGGTATATAAGTCTATGACTTTTAATATATGCGCAATCACGTGAGATATGTTTTGGCGTTTTCTTAGCAAGCAACAAAGCCTGTATGGAATTTCTAGAGAAAGCGCAACCTCGCCGAGTTGGTATCTTAACCTTCATTGTTCAGTCAGATAACCAGTAAAAGTTTCTAGATTATTCCGCTTAAGTTTAAGAAGTCGCTCAGAGTGTGGAGCAAAAGGAGTCAAGCACCTATTTGATAGAAATTTTTCCTTTATCCTGAGCAAGTGGGAGGAAAATAGAGATTCCTGTCATATTCTTAAGTATAAGAAGTTTATTTCTTAAATATTTCATATGAACTATACCCTTTGGCGGCTGCCGTAGCCGAATGCGTTGGTACGGGATTACCATTCGGCATTCACAGAGAGAACGTTGGTTCGAATCTCGGTGAAACACCAAAATTAAGAAAAACATTTTTCTAATAGCGGTCGCCCCTCGGCAGGCAATGGCAAACCTCTGAGTGTATTTCTGCTGGGAAAAAAGCTCCTCATAAAAATATTTACCGTTCGGAGTCGGCTTGAAACTGTAGGTTCCTCCATTTGTGGAACAACATTAAGATGCACACTACAAATGGGAGTAGGAGCTCGGTCAAACACCCAAAAAGGGTGTACGCGCCAATTATATATGTATATATATTTATATATTGATATATAATATATCGATTTGTGGGGAGGCAAAAAAATCGCCCATAGCTCTGGGAAAATCATATTCTAGGGATCAAAATAAGAAACTTTGCCGAAGGAACCATACCTCTAAAACGAATTCTGATGTCCCCCAATTTGGGTCGAACGAAAAATCCCACTTTGACCCATTTAGAGTGTTCCAATCGAGTCCAAATGTATGACCGACCCCCACTAACTTTGGACGGCCGATCCACCCATGTCAGTTGCACACTCCCTGGAACTCCCCTGGAGGGTTCCCCATACAATCATTTCAAAATATCGCCATTTTTTGGCCTTTACATGAGAAAAGAAACGAAAAAGTTCGACCCAAATTGGGGGACATCAGAATTCGTTTTAGAGGTATGGTTCCTTCGGCAAAGTTTCTTATTTTGATCCCCCAGAAATCCACCCGGCCTAATATATATACCCTCTACACCATGCGGTTGTTAGTAAGATCTACGATTTGAGATAGCGTCAGTCCTTTTGTTGGTTTTGTCAGTTATTTTGGGTTCCCAATCGGTTCAGAAAAGTCGCACTGTAGTCCACAAGCCTCGGTGTTGTTTTATTAAAATCTAAAGTCTTGCAGGTAGCCCGATTATTTGACATGATATATAGTCTGGAACCCATTTGTCTTTCTAGGAAGGCATTTGTGGACACAGCTTTAAACATAGGTTACATGTAAAAGAAAAGCATGACTTTAATCTCGACAAAATTAAGACGCGCAGGCGAAAGTTGGAAAATAAACTAGTTAATTGCAAAACAATTAAATAGTTCTTAAAAATAAAGTTATGTAGAAATTGCTTTTAAGAAAAAGTTATTTGATGTGACTTTATAGGAAGCGAACTGTTAAACAAAAGTAAGAGAATATACAAAAACAAAACATGACGTGTTGAGTGCCTACTCTTTGCCAATTTCTTAAGTTACAATACGTTTCCACCAAATACAGATCTTGAGTTTGCAGATTTTGGATTTGAGAGAAATGTACTGCTTCCACTGCGCGTTTGATGGAAATTGTTTTTAACTGGAATTTCATGGTGGAAGTTTGCGCTTTGCTTTGTGGAATAGAATAGAAGTTTGCGCTGAAACACGCCAGCTGAAAAGGAAGCTGAGGTGGAACTAACTAACTGAGTCTTTAATAGAGTTTGCCACACAGCAAACACGCACACAAATATACATTTTTTTACGTTTCTTTTGTTTTCAAAATTTTATTAGTAATAGGAAGAGGTTGATAAATTTGCTTAATGTAGAGTGATAGGAAGCATTCCAAATTGGTTCGGTCATTTTTGATTTGATACAGTTTGAAAATAAATTTTATGATTTTTCACGTTTTGGTTTTGGACACGCCTCTTTTGTAAGTTTAAGCAATTTATATCATCGAAAGCTTTCCAAGAGAGATTAGCTCCGAACTACAAAAAACTCTGTGCAAATTGAAGCATTATATAAATGATTATTAGCGTACACACATATAATATTTTGGGACTTAAATTTATAAGACATATATGTAGATATGTATTTAAAATGAGCTGCTCTGCGTAAAATCACTGAAAATTAATTTTTGTAAATCTACTTTTAGCACGCCAATTTTAACGATTTACACTTTTATTTGGAAATTAGAAAAGCGGCGATATTTTCAGCACAGCTGAAGCGTTTCTTTACGCTACAATTGCTTTCAGTAGCTCACGCATACACAGACATTCCTCGTGCTTGTACTTTCGATACCAGAAAGGGGAAAACATATTCACCTGAATATATGGATACACGTATGTGTGAAAGTATGTCGGCATTTCGGATCTGCAAGTGTGTGTGTGTATGAACGTCATCTTTGGTAGGCTAATCTGGTGTAAAGAATCAGAACGTAACGAATGTGTTAATATGGTTATCCTAATATTTATTTGAGAAGACGGGCAACAGTAGCGATGGTAACTTTTTAAATGAAAGTGAATTGCAGCAGTTTTCACCAAACTCGGTAAAACATGGCATTCAATTGGGATTCAAGGTAACATTAAACTGGCTCATTGCCATGAGAAGCAACAATATTGATCTTCACGCACGAAGTACTGTTTTTTTTTTTTGTCGGGACAACTAGCAAGTACAGCACTCAGACACAATTAAGTCCATTGTATTGCACTCGGATTGCCTTATAATTTTCTTTAAATCTACCCGATCTCCGAAGAAATCTTAGTAGATCTTGTGGTGCCAAGGAGCCAAGATGGTCGCTTCTTAACACATCAGTGCCTAAGACCTCAAACCTGATTCGGGCGAAGGCGGAAGTGGTCCGCCGTCTCATCCTCTTCTTCACAAGCTGGGTAAAGTACACTGGCTGAGATGCCCACCTTTTTCATGTGCTTTGCCCACAGAATGTGGCCCGTCATCAATCCAATCAGCTGTCTGTAGTCCCTTTTGCTTAATAACAGGAGGATTTGGGACAGTCAGTCGGACATGTCAAGTAACATCAGTTTAGTCCATCTGCAGCCTCTCTTAGCTTACCAAGCTCGCTTGTGGCTTGTGGGTTGCGATAACCCATTTGCTAACCGTGGCTTTGATGGCTGCAGATGGCTGCGTGCTAAAGAAGTTGGCCTCAGAGCCCATCCTAGCTAAGGAGTCAGAGGTCTCGTTACCCACGTGTCCCGGGACCCATATTAGCATCAGGCTATTATGTCTACCTACATAGTTCAGCTTGGATTGATTTACAGGACTTGACTGCCCCTGATGTGGTTGGGAGGCTGTCAAAGGCCATGAGCGGAGCGACACATATAGATTTGCCTATCCATCTTTTTTCCACAACAAAGTTCATCGCTTCTTGAACAGCATACACCTCCGCTTGAATCATAGATGCACACATTCCAAGAGCAAAGTGCAGTTTTTTCCCACTGTATTCCACGTAGACCCCAGAGCTGGAGCCATGCGCGGTCCTGGGGCCAACCGGGAATATGTGAAAACAGTGTTTATCGGGCTCATTTTCAGTTTGACCCCAACGGAGCCTCTGGCAGCACCACACTGTATCTCTTTTCAAGTACGACTCTTGATGGTGTGGAGTCAAGGGGCATGGAGAGAATCGTTGGATCGAAGTCCATGCCTTCACTGTTTTCCAATGCCGGGCAGGGGCCGTACCAGTTCTCATTGTGTTTCAGCCTGCAGATGGCCTTCAAGGCCTTTCCTTGGATGAAAGCATCAAGTGGTGGTAGACCAATCAGAGCATCTAATGCCAGGGCTGAAGTAGTCGCAAAAGCTCCGGCGCAAAAGATTTCCACAGTGCGTTGTAGTCTTGAGAAGGCTTTCTTTGCTTCAACGTGTGACTTCCAAAGAAGTTTACTATCGAGGATTACTCCAAGATATTTGATTTCTTTGGATAGCTGGATTGTAACTACCTTTAGCTTAGGCAGAACGAGTCCATCAAGCATCCTCCTTCTGGTAAAGAGTACAATACTAGTTTTGGTTAGGTTTGGCGATAGCCCATTAGCACAGCATCAAGTGTCAATCATGTCCAGAGTTTTCTGCACTTTTCTACAGATGTTCATAAGCGAAGGGCCTGTTAGCAAACATCCAACATCGTCCGCATATGCTGTTGTGTATACTCCCGAGTCGTTTGAGGGGGTGAGTAGAGGATCGATCACCATGCACCAGAGCAATGGAGACAGCACACCGAATTGAACCGCATTGAACGAATCCAATTCATTAGCACCCGGTCTACTGGCATAGCTGCACATACTGTGGAAAGTGATATTATCAAAAGTCCCCTCTATACCCAAAAAGATGACCACAGCATATTCCCTCCTGTCGATGGCCTGCTCTACCCTAGCAACAAGGTTTTGCAGTGCCGACTCGTAGGATTTCCGCTTTGATAGGCATGCTGAAATGGCTGACTTCTAACGCATATGCAACTCCACTAGCCGTTCGAGACTTTTCAGCATGAAAGAGTTCATGCTGATGGGTCTAAGGCTTTTGGGGCTGGTGTAGTCATCTCTCCCAACCATAGGAATTAAGGCGAACCTCACCATCCTCCACGAGCATGGTATATAAGCCAGTACCAAGCATGCAGTGAAGATTTTCTTCAAGGCTGCAGTCACGGACTCTATGCCTTCCTTCTGCATGACAGGATAATTGCTATCTAGTCCGAGGGACTTGTAGCTGTCAAAAGATTCGGTGGCAAATCGAATCGAATGGCGACTTCATTCACCGTAGATCTAGTAACGTACCAGTCACGCCGAGACGACGTAGCAGCTTTGACAACAGCACCTTTCGTCTAGGACTACTGCCGGCTAATGATTATCTGATTACCTGGAAAGTGAGAGTTCATCAACAAGCTGAGTGCCCCACATTGCTTCTCCGTGAAGGAGTCATCAGATTTCCTAAGTGACCCCAGCTTTGCGATTGGATTCCTTTTTAGGATCCTATCCAATTTCGCCGTGTCACTCAGAGAATGAATACCGCCTCAAAATTCTCTAAAAGAAGCCCTTTTCGACTCCCGGATTAGCTTCTTGTAGTTCCTCTGAACAGGAGGGTATCGCTCCCAGTTCCGAGCAAGATTAGTCTTAGTTTTCTCGACTTTCGCCTCATTGTATGGAGCTCTCAATTCCACCAAGGAACGGGGGTTCGATCAAGGAGAGGTCGAATTGGACTGGCTGACTCAAAACATTCAACTAAGCAGCGCTGAGTTTCTCAACTGCCACCTCAATACCCTGTCCTTTCCGAAGTCTTGGTGGCGTCACGTCAAAGACCCGCAAAACCCCCATAAACTTCTGCCAGTCTGTTTCTCTGGGGTTTCTAGAGGGCAATGGCATTTGCGCCTCCTCGCCACACTGAAACTCAATAAACCCGTGGGCCGAGCACGAATCTTCGGCAAGGACTTTCCAGTTCCTGATTGACCACCCAAGGTTTGAGCAACAAACTACAATGGATGGTTAAATAAAATATAATGCGAGTTTGCTTCGTATTAGGCTTGTTTGAATATTTTGCAATTGCATTACACCAATTAAATGTTCAATTCCACATACTCAATCATGGTTGTAATGCGGCATGTACTTACAATATTTTATGGGCACGACTAATGATTAGAAATTAGCGCACTCAGCATTTATGAACATATGCACATACATATGCTTGAGGAGCTGCCAAGTTCATACGCGAATAGTTACTTATGAGTAATTAAACGCTTTGTATGCGAATATTTAGTCGTCATTACTTATTTATGTATAAGTAGTTGCCAGCGCGGTTTTCAGGGTAATAAGACAATCTGGAAAAGACAATCAAGACACTGACTAAATGTCAAACTGACTGTTTGGCCACCGTTGTAATGGTTGAATAATATTGGTGAAGTAATTGCCTTCTGCCACTACTGGGATTGGTGTGAATGGCGAACGGTAAATGACAGCATGTATTCAGTAGATTTATGCAAAGTTGGTTATTATGTATTAAAAGGAAAGAAACGTATGCATGCTGGTTTCATTCAGTTGCACAGTAGCGGTAGGATAAACACATTTCTCTCAAAATTACTAGTTAGCGCGGATATCCAACCGACGGTAATTTATTCAAAGAGGTTGTTATTTTGTATTTCAGCAAAATGCTCTCGTATTAATGACCAGTTTTAAATACATTGTAGTCCGTAATTGTTAACAGAAAATGTTCACCCAGGTAGTCACTTTTCCCAGTGCAGATATGCGCTGACGACACTTGGGGCGATCGCTATTAGAAAAAGCTTTTTCTTCATTTTAGTGTTTCACTGAGACTCGAACCTACATTCTCTCTGAATTCCGAATGGTAGTCATGCACCAACCCATTCGACTACGGCGACCGCCGAAATAGGAGTAATAAATAATCAAGTCTCGAAAGCCAAAAGGGTCCCCAAATACCTTGAAAGGGGGTTATGAAAATGGGGAATCAGCATAAACTATACACGAACGTTACATTCTTCAATATTGGAGAAGAAAATATTGAAAATGTGTATGCTTTTCAATATCTCGGAAGCCAATTCACCATGAATAAACCCTAACTTGGTAGCAAGTGAAAACTGATACCAGGAACCGTACAGGATAGAAACAACTTGGATGAAAAATGGATATCTGCAACGGAGGTCAATGATGATAATGATGATTAAAACCTAATATTGACATTCTAGAATGTACAATTGAATTCCTGCTGCGTAATTTGACGCTTATGTCCTTTCTGGGTGTTTGGCCGAGTTCCTTCTGCTACAGTTTCACGCTGCCTTCGAACGGCAGTTGGTTTTTCGGTGCCGGTATTTCGTGCCCGATGTTTCGAACCTGAGCACTTCCGAATGTTTGCTTACTCTCTCCACTTCATTTCTTAACCCCTAACTGACCGACTTTTTCTGTTTTGTTAGTGTACCCCCTTTCTGAGTGTTTGGCCGAGCTGCTCCTCCCATTTGTGGTGAGCGTCTTGCTGCTGTTCCTCAAATGGAGGGACCTATAGTTTCAAGCCGACTCCGAACGGAAGAAATTTTTTTATGAGGAGCTTTTTACATGGCAGAAATACACTCGGAGGTTTAAAAAAAGTCATTTGACCATTTTAGGACTTTTATTTAGCGCGACCCCCTTAATCAGAATACCTAAACCAATATTTTGATCGCAGTGGAATCAGAGGAGTAGAATCCTCACTTATGAATTCCATGAAATTGCTACCTGTTTATATGCTTTAAATGTTTTCAACTTGTCGTGGTTCGTATAGAGAGTGCGCTGATATTCGTTCGTGTTACGAAATCATTTGCCATTTGTGCAATATTAAAGTAATTATGATATGATAGTGTCATACCAGAGGATTAAAGGAATTTTCAGTGCGACACATCATCATTATCATCCAGCCGATCGCGTCCACTATTGAACATTGATTTTCTATTCTTCTATTTCCTATTGATTTCTAATTCAAATTTGTCGTTAGGAAATTTTTCTATTTTTTTATTATCATAAAAATTAAAGATTAAAAAAGCATAAAATTTGAACAAAGGCTTAAAACTTAAACTACCAAGTCAAACGACCACAGACATATTGTCTTAATGGCCGAGTAGAGCATACCGGGTATTTGCAGGAATACATCGTATGATATTTATTCGTTATAATAGCTGCTTCCGGTTCACCAGTGACTTGCCTTGCACCAAACATTTCATATGATTTGGCAGCACTACATTATTTTAGTTTTGACAAAGTATTATGTAAAACTTGGGTTTTCAAAGCTCCCCACCTGAAAGTATGCGAAATGGTTTGATCCCTTCGTAGGACGGTCAAAAGGCAAGTGTCTTGCTTCTCAACACATATCGCTCAAACCGCTGTAGAATTCTGTTGCTTTTCAAAGCATCGCACCTAAAGTACGCAAAATGTAATCAAATTTTTTTTCCACTTTTACTTGACAGCACTGGCCTAAGCATATCGCTTGTGAGCTAAGCGGCTATAAACAAACTAGCTTGATAATCGCTAAATTGTGGTTGCTTTCATATACACTTCACTTAGCGAGCAGAAAAGTGGTGAAACGAAAGCGGCAAATATAATTTATGTCGAACAGCTTGCGTTTGCACATAAGCAGTTTTTAGTAAATTAGAGCGTTTGGACTTTTCAGCACTCCGATTAATGGGTCCAGTTCTTTTGGAGACTATTTGTTTGGGAATCATGTTATATATTGCGAGATCTAAGTTCAGTAATAAAATAAGCAGAACTCTTAACAATTAATTTATTAAATTTCGAGTTAATATTACACCACAAAAGTTCCCAGACTGGCGCAAAATTAAGAAAACTGTAGAAGATTTTGTCGAAATTGATAATTTTATTTAAAATAATTCCCTTCGGCCTCTATACATCTCTTTGCATGATCGAGAATTATTATTGTATATATCAAAGGACTTACTTAACACGTTCTGAGAAATCATGTACAGAATCGCGGTGGTCGACATTTGAATGGCTTTTATATCTGCATAGAACTTTTCTCTCATAGCCAAATGTAAGTTTCCAAAAAGAGCGAATTCTCAAAGTTAAGTCAGGCGAAATTAATTTTTGAAGCAGAAAAATTGGTCAGCGCATTATCGGGCAACAAGCGAGACCTTCCATTTTCACGATATTCTGTTCGATTGCGATATATTTGCGACATCAATGACTTCATAACACCGATATAGCAAGTAAGCCAAGTCCGGCCAAGGACTCTCACTCTAGTAGCACTCCTGGCCCATGTATGGGGAATGCATTTGCTGCTACAACAACAACAAAAACCGATGCAGCAAGGCATAAGTTTTCCAAAAAGACCGATGTGAAAATATAAAATAAAAAAAAAATTCTATTTTTTTTAAATAAAATTAGTTTTTAAAACCATTTTGCCAAAAAATCCCGTCATGGGATATATTAGTTTATTCTATAAGATTTTTGGAGATACTTTCAAATCGGTACAGTTTACGTAAATTTTGATAGTTTTCTGAAGTATTTTGGAGAAAGTCTTAAAGTATAACCATTTTATAATTCCAATTTGATTGATAGGGGGTGATGTACATATAGATTGCGTGTACATCCTTCATTCCCGCGTACATCCTTCATTTGTTTGTTCGCGATTCTTCTCTGATTTATGTTGGTTGATGCGCCGATATTCCATTGGCCATAGCCTGTAGAGGGTTGCATGCCTCATCTTTTTTTTAACAAACTTCGTATAAAGAAAAGCTATAATACTAATCAGATCGCAGCATCGATTCTCTTATATGGTTTGTTTTGAATTTAGAAATAATTTGTACTATTGTAGTTTTCGAAGATGAAACAAATCAAAGTACTTGCAACTTCCATTACGTAGATGTATTATAAAAGACTTAGGGCCTTGCATATACACCAGATAAATAAATACAAATAAAATTAAAAAAATTAGCTAAAAATTTTGCAACGAAGACCTTGTTGTCATTTTCCATATAAGTAGGCTATGCACAAAAGATCAAAATATGTGTATGAGAAATCTCCTGCAGGTTCAAGGTACGATAGATAGCATGGGAAGCGCGCTATATAAATAAAATAGCTTGGTGTAGGCCTATCAACGGTTTAAACACCAATTTTTGCCTGAGGCCTTTCATATCCTTTGATTTGTGCGACTACGTGATTCAAGGTTTAATGAAATTTGGCCATTAGGACATTTATTTCATTTGGATAAACTTATAATTTAACAAATTCCAAATAATAGCCTTAAGGCGCACAAGAATATTTCCACTTTTTCAGCAACATTGTCCCACTGTTTGTCACTTCAAAACCGTAGTAATTAGAATTGCGCTACTCGTCGTGAATACAAATGCAACTATTAATTATTGTTTATGTCTCTACATACAGCTGACATAATTTACATATAGTCTTATAAGAATTTATGCCCACAACGGTTTTCCATTCGAAGTGAGTAGCTGAATGCATGCGGGCGGTTGACTTATGCAATGAGCTCTTTATATATTTTGTTAGTGCAGCGACTTTAAAATTACTATAGGTATACACAAATATGCGTATATGTATTTATAAACATTAGGGCGGGCCATTTTTTTTTTTTTTTTTGACATTCCCTTAGATCACAGGTGTAAAGTCAATTTCGAGTCTCTCAAATTTTAAAATAAACAATCTTCCGAGTGCATTTCTGCCATGAAAAAGCTCCTCATTTGCCGTTGCATTTTAAGCCGACCTAAAATTGTAGCTCCCTCCATTTGTGGAACAACATTCAGACACACGCCATAAATAATAGGAGGAGGAGCTCGGCCAAGCAACAACCAGAAGTGTGCACGCCAATTATTTATTTATTTTGTTTGAAGTTGAGTTTGGGGATATTTTCCTAGGAAGTTTTGATTTATCGAATCTATTTCTTATTTTAAAGAACCCAAAGAACACGTAGTTTTTTTTTAAGGAGGTTGAAATCAAAATGTAAGAAACATCTCTAAGGAGCCGTCACACCAATGGTATGCGGGGCACGCTCCCACTAATACTATAACAATCCTCCACCTCGGCTAACACTGTGGAACAAATTCAGGTTAGCAAAAATTAGGTGCATTCTGAGAGCGGCGGGTGAAAATAGAGGCGAAATTAGAAGACCCGTATCGCGCCGTTTTTTTTATGTTAGTTCGAATTTTTTTTTAATCGGCCTTCGAAGTTCGAAATCGGAGCAAAATTGTTTATATGGTTTTTTGGCTATAACTCGTCGACTAATTGATATTTTTTCAATCTGTAGAAGCCAAACTATTGCTAGAGACCTGTGCAACAATTACAATTTTTGAAAAAATTGATTTCGAAAATTTTTGTGGTACTTATGAAACAATATACTGAAAATCGGCATTTGACTGCAAACTTCGAAGGCCGATTAAAAAAAAATTCGAACTAACATAAAAAAACGGCGCGATACGGGTCTTCTAATTTCGCCTCTATTTTCACCCGCCACTCTCAGAATGGACCTAATTTTTGCTAACCTGAATTTGTTCCACAGTGTAATTCTACCCTGGGACCACAAAAGTAAAATGGTTACAAATTTAATATTCAAAATATTGTCCATCGCTTACTACTACTTTTTCCCATTTTTCTGGCAATTCACGGATTCCCTTTGTGAAAAATTCGGTCGGTTTTGCCGCAATCCACGAATCGATCCATTTTTTGACTTCATCGTAATTACGGAAGTGCTGGTCAGCCAGGCCATGTTGCATCGATCGGAAGAGATAGTAATCGGATGGCGCAAGGTCTGGACTATACGGCGGGTGGGGTAGGACATCCCATTTGAGCGTTTCTAAGTATGTTTTGACCACTTGTGCAACATGTGGCCGAGCATTGTCATGTTGCAAAATAACTTTGTCGTGTCTATCGGCGTATTGCGGCCGTTTTTCTCGCAGTGTTCGGCTCAAACGCATCAATTGTCGTCGGTAGACATCCCCCGTAATCGTTTCATTCGGTTTCAGTAGCTCATAATACACAACACCCAGCTGGTCCCACCAGATACACAGCATAACCTTCAGGCCATGAATATTCTGCGCCGACGTCGATGTTGAAGCATGGCCAGGGTATCCATACGTTGCCCGACGTTTTGGATTGTCGTAATGGACCCACTTTTCATCGCCAGTCACAATTCGATGCAAAAAACCCTTTCTTTTGTGCCGTTGAAGCAGTTGTTCGCATGCCATAAAACGGCGTTCAACGTCTCTTGGCTTCAATTCATACGGCACCCAATGGCCTACCTTTCGGATCATTCCCATGGCTTTTAAACGTTTGGAAATGGTTGATTGATCAACTCCCAAAGTTTTTGCAACCTCTTCTTGCGTTTGAGCCGGATCTTGATCGAGCAATTCCTCCAATTCGGTATCCATGAACTTTGGCGGCGCACCCTCGCGTTCTTCGTCTTCCAAGCCAAAATCACCACTTTTAAAGCGTGCAAACCACTTCTGGCACGTTCGCTCAGATAGAGCATGCTCACCATAAACTTCCACCAAGATACGATGACTTTCGGCTGCTTTTTTCTTCATATTAAAATAATGAAGAAGAATTCCCCGCAAAAACACATTATTTGGCACGAAATTCGACATTTTCAAGTGTGGTAAAAATATTGTTGTTTACGCTTCAAATAAAAAACTTATACTGACGTTTGTGCCTTACGACAGTAGCTCTCCAATGAATGTTTGGAAATGTGGATCGATGGAATAATAATCAAGTTACGCCATCTGTTGTAAAACCGCACGAACTTATTCATAGTCCTATTATAACTTCTGGGTAGAGCCGCGTTTATGTCCGAAGACACAACAGGTACCGTATGTAGGCTATACACCGTCGATAGTCCCAATTACTCCCACTATGTTTATAGGTGGTTCCAAAGTAAAGGGGGCATCGGAAAGCTTGCAGTAGTTTTATCTTAACTCATTACCGTCTTGTCTTCTGTATGATACTGTAATGAGTGTTTCACTCAAACGTCTGTGCTTGTTGTCGGTTCGTCAGAGACTGTCCTCCTTCTCTGTTGCTGAAACGCTTTGCGTTCCCAATCAATATGGCGAAGTCGCGTTATACTCTTACCTGCAAACGTTTGCGCTGCCTCCCACTTACCGCTGGTTGCGCACATATCTCGTATGAGGGTGCTGGAGGACGGTTGATGACCCAGGGCTTGCTGCAGTATAGCTCGTTCCTCTCTAAAGCGGTCGCAATAAAACATGACGTGTTCTGCGATTTTCGACTGTATTCGAGCAGTTTGGATAGAAAGGGCTGTCTGCCAGCTTAAAACGGTGCAGGTATTCCTGAAAACAGCCATGTCCGCTGAGCAAATGTGAAAGGTGATAGTCGGTGTCTCCATGTTTTCTCATTAACCACTGATCAACACGTGGTATGAGTTTGTAGGTCCAACGTCCCACCGCTGCTGCCACCGGCCTATTGTCAGCAGTTGCTCAGCTGCTTTTTCTCCAGGTGTGGGCCGCGTTCCCTGTCTGTTATAGAGCCGAAACATTTCATCTGCCAAGAGGTTTAAGGGTATCTTTCTCGCTATTACGCAGATTGCATCATCAGACACCGTTCTATACGCGCAAGCTACACGCAGCGCGCCTTGCCTGTATGTCTGGGTGACTTCCCGTTGATTAGACTTTCTGATCCCCGCCCAGATAGGTGCTGCATACGGAATTATAGAGTCAGCAACCAATGACAGTAGCTGTCTGCGGTTTCCCTGGGGCCCTCCTATATTAGGGAGAAGTCGCGTTAGGGCACCATTGATAGAAGCCGCCTTGGAACTTACATTTATTGAATGCTGCCTGAAATAAAGTCTTGTGTCGATCCAAACCCCAAGATATTTGATCGTCTTCTTCGAGGCTATACGGTGTGTACCTATGTTCAGCTCAAAGGAGTTTCGCCCTCCAGCACTTATTAGGACTGCCTCGGTTTTGTTACCGGCTAAATCTAACTTAGCCTCGTTAAGCCATCGTTGCACTTTTCCTTTAAGTGGTCAAGTTTCCTATCAACTACCACCAGAGCAATATCATCGGCGTATCCCACAATTTCGGCGCTTGGCGAAAGCTTCACCTTCAGGACTGCATCGTACATGATGTTCCACAAAGTTGGTCCCAGCACTGAACCTTGTGGCACATCACCGGAGACCTTGTACGTGTTTTGTTCATTTTCAGTTTCATATCGCAGAATGCGGTTACTTAGATAACTGCTGATAATGCGGACAAGGTAGGCTGGTACATTGAATCCTTTGAGGGCCGTGATGATGCTAGGCCAGTTTGCCGAGTTAAAAACATTTCTAACATCTAGGGTGATCACAGCGCAGAACTTTCTTGCCGATCTTCCCCCACTTATAGCCCTGTATGCTATTTCCACCACGTTCTTATTCACCACTTCATCCACCGTAGATCTGGCTTTCCGGAAGCCGAATTGGTTGTCTGAGAGACTTGTCGAGCCTTCCAGATGATCCTGAAGTCGTTCGCAGATAATGCGTTCCAGTACCTTTCCCACTGTGTCCAGCAGACATAGGGGTCTGTATGACAGAGGTAGATGGGGTTGTTTACCCGGTTTATGCAGGAGAACCAGACGTTGTATTTTCCATCTCGCTGGGAACTTTCCTTCGGTAAGGCATGTCGTGTATAGGTCTGAAAAAATGTCCGGAGTTGACCGTATTGCTTTTTTTAACGCTATATTGAGAATCCCGTCAGGCACGGGGAGCTTTGCTATCCTTTATCCTCGTTAAGGTCTTAAGAACTTCTTCTTCCGTAACTTGTGGAACTATTGCAATTTCTGTTATTACGCCATTTTGTGAGTCCCTTGCTTCCTGTAGGGGAAAGAGTACTGAAACTATTCTTTCCATTAGTACCGGACAGGTCGGCTGTGGCGCTCTTGGTTCTTTAATTTTGCTCATAACTATCTCGTAAGCTAATCCCCAAGGATCATTGTCGGCTTGCTCTCGCAGCTCCTTAAAGCAACGATTTTTGCTTTTTTGTCCTGAAGTTCATCGTAGTTTGTGCGACCTCGCGCTCTTTGAGCTTTTCTTCTGGCAGAGTTACTATCTTTACGTAGTTTAGCTATTTCATCTGTCCACCAATATGCTGGCTTTCGGTTTCCCCGGTATCTGGATCTTGGCATCGTTGCGTCGCAAGCTCTTTCTAATCGCACCGCTGTTTCTTCTGTCATCTCCTCTGCTGGTTTGCGGATGATGTAAGTGTCTGCCCATACTTGTCCAAAAGCCACTGCATTAAAATCTTTTTGTTTCCATCTTTTCTTGATTGTCTTAGATGCAGTCCTCGGCATTACAGTGCATGCGTCCATTGCAAGAAGACGTAGTTATATGTATGTATTTGCTCAACAACCCTACGGTATGCAAATGTTTTTTATATGTAAATTCAACTAGAACTTGCAAAAACCCAAAAACAATTAATTACATTTTTAAATTTTTCGAAAATAAATTTTTAATGTGTTTTTTGTTTTCAAATCAACCTTTTTTTCTACAATTAGCAACATATTTGCAATTATTTTAGTCTTACATCATTTTTACTTCCTGCTTTCCATTTTCATAGTCATAACTTTTTTATATTTGCATACTAATATAATTAAAAATAGCTTCTTGCGAGTGGTTCGAAATTAACTTTAGATCTACACTCTACTGGATTTTCTTCCTAATAATTTTATGTGGAATCCGATTCTGCAAGGAGCGATCTCGGAAAAATTCCATATGATGACCCGCCCTAATACACATTTACAAATTTACAAATATGCTTACCTGTGCATCTAGACACGTAAAGGAATTTTTAATATTTCTAATTACTAAATGTACAATAAGAAAAAGGAAAAAACCGAATTGAGGAAGAAAGATGCACACAGCAAAAGCAAGGAAAAAATGTGCAAATGAAAACAAGCCACGAAAAGAAAACAATCATTTAGAAGAAATGGATTTCGTTGTTTAGCACTTTTCGCTATTAGCTTTTTAGTCCTTTTCTTCTATCTCCTCCTCTAACTGCAACAAATTGAACTGGAAGCCGCGTTGAACAAGTGCGCCATACTGTGTGCCTGTAAACGTTTGTTTGTATTTGTGTAATTATTACTTTCTTGAGTTAATAGTTGGTCTTACTACGTGTCTTATAGTCTTGTTGGTGCCATTATCTTGCAGCTATGCAACTAATTTCCTGCCGCAACTGCGGTTTTATAGCAAATGTTCTACGATTTTTACAGCTTTGCAGCAGTCAACCACCGTTTAAGAGTGGCCAAGTGATGGTAGTGCGGCATTGGCAAATGAATTTCGGCCACTGCTGCAATTGTGCTATTAAAGATATACTCGTACGTATGTGTGTGTACAGTGCTTTATTACTGCCGTTGTTGCTAACCCTTCGGCTGTTAAGTTTTTGGCGAAAACGACAAACAGTTTGCAGGCAAAAACTGTAATAATAACAGACACCGAAACCAACTGTGACTGTGAGTTAGTCAGGCAGTCGAGGAGAAAAAGACGCCAGTCAAGCAATCAACAACTTGGCAGCCGTACGCTTTTCGCGCGAGCAAGCATAAATGTGAAGACTTCTTAGCGAAGATTTATGTCCCTGACGCCGAAAAACATTCCTACATATCATACATGAATGTGTGTATGTATTATGCAAGGATGTATGCACACATGTGGTGCCAGTCGTCAGCCAATCAGTTAGTAAATTTGCTGTTGGTTAATGTTAGCTAGTTGTTTGTTTGCTGGCTTGTTGGTCCACTGCTGTTTAGTTTCATATTTCTTTGGCCATTGTGCGATAAGCATGTACTTAGCATTGTAATTAAGAGTTTGGTCGTAAATTTTGTTTGTGAAATGAAAAATTTTCACCTAATGAATTTGACTGGGCGACTAGCGCAGTCTACTAGCCTAACAGCTGGTTAGTCGTCTGCCAAGCAACCGAACATAAGCAGTGGTTCGCAAAAGTTTGTTGCCAGTGGAGTAAGATAATTTTCAGCATCAACAGTCAAGCCGACCCGCAACCCTGCAGTCATCAGCAGCATTAGTGAAATGTTTTTCTGCTTTACATTTCATTTTAATTCCCTTGCTTTTATTTTCTCTTGCTGGTTCGTGTTTATGCCCAATGCTCATTTGTGCATTGATACTAGAACTTTGTCCACGTAAATGCATTTTAAAACAGCCAAGACAAACTGTCCGAATACACTCGTATACGAAAACTAGCATGACCACAGCGCCGAGAGCTCATGGTACTACTGCCAATTCGTGGCAAAAGCAGTTGGTAAATTATACAAATTACCTGACAAAGCTCGGCGATGAGTCCATAAAAAATTATATATCATCCGCTAACTCGAGTATCTCTACCAAGATAAGGGAGGTTAGGTTATGGTGGTAGTCGGTCTGTACGATCAACTCACTTAGACCTTACAGGTCCGTTGTGATACCACTGTGCGACACGGAAACTTCATTTATTTTTCTTCGTGAAACCAATTGAGAATTAAAGATGTGTGATAAATAATACCTTCGATTCTAGCTAAATTTTACGGTAACTCTGATCTTCAGCTCTTGAAAGTCCAACGAAAGCAGATGCAACCGGCCTAAGAAGCCTTCTCTTATATAATTCTATGTACCTTGCATGCATTGGGTAAAGGCACAGTTTCACCCGAACTCAAATTTCTTGAATTTTTTGTTGTTTTTGTTGGTTTTGCGGCTCTTTAAATGCAGATTAGAAGCTTCAAGCATAACTTTTAACTATTTCAGGCGTTTTAACTGCAAACTTCTACTTGACTGGTATGCACTGCTGCCGCCGCTGAGCCTTTGGCATATCTCATTTAGTTGTTGTTATTCTTCATAAAAATTTTATGCAAATTCGAAATGTGTATCGAAATGAAGTTGTTATTAAATGTATTTTACATTTATATGTGTATGTGTGTACTTACATCTGTGTGTATGATCCGTTAAATTAATCAGCGCACTCGAATATTTAACATAACTATAGTAAGAAAAGTTTTCTCAGAATTCCTTTTTAATGATTTTTTTCGAAGATTTATTTATTGTTTTTTCGTGTTTTTCTAATAGAGAAAAAAACATGGTTCATGATTGTTAGTGGACAATTTTCGCGATATTTTCAAAATAGTTCTGGGATATTGGATTTATCTTGGGCGTAGGAATTCAGTGAATGAAAGCCTTTACGCTTTTATTTAAATAAAATTTCGTAATACACATTTTTTTACTAAATGGAGGTCTTTGGGCCTCCTCCTGTGAAGAGGGTGACGATCGAATGGTGACCGAATTACATCTGCGTTAACCGTTTCAAGTTACTGAAGAAATTAACCAGGTGTGTGATATATAAACCTGCAATATCCGCAGGTGTGGAAAAAGTAGGAGTTAAGATGTGGGAATCTCAGCTCAGCGAGAGCTGGACAGCTGAGAAGAGTGTGCTGAAATGCTTTCACCTCCAGATAGCTTATGCTAAAAAGACTCGAAGAAAACCCAAATCTCATCGCATGAATTTGAGACTAATTGAGAGGGCTGCGGAAAATATTCCTCCACCATCGCTTCCGTCGAACTGCGAAGGAACTTCAAGTGCCGTTCCGACCCTGCTAAAAATGTTTGCTTTGTTCAGAGTAGAGGCGCAAATATGATTACTGGATCACTTTTGACTGATTGAGAAGGTTGTTGACGTTCGGTTCATTTTTGTTTTGTTGCCAGGGCAACAAAAGCTGCAGATTGTTAGGCGTCTAGATTTTAAAGTATTCAGCGACAAAAAAAATTCATTAGCTAAAAAAAAGTTAGAGGTCTACGAGGGGTGCCTTTTATATGTCGGGATTAGAGAACAAAAACAAATTTTAATCATCGAAAATCACTTTATTGTTTTTCAAAATATTCTCCATGAAGATCTAAACACTTTTGCATACGTTTGAATCAATTGTCGAAGCACTTTTGCCACTCTGAATGAGGTACCTCCAAAACATGCATTCTGAATGCCGCAACCGCTTCTTCAGGTGTCGAAAAACGTGGACCTCTCAGTTTGTTTTTTACGTACGGGAATAAAAAGAAGTCATTCGATGCCAAGTCAGGACTATATGGCGGATGACCCATTAATTCGATGTTTTGGGTGCTCAAAAATGCAGTTGTTTGAGTCGATGTGTGAGAGCTCGCATTGTCCTGGTGAAGAGTGATCCGTCTTTGGCGATTTGTTTTCCTAATTTCTTGGAAGACAACTGGCAAACAAATGGTTGTGTACGAGTACCACTCAGAATTTACTGTTCTGCGTTGTTCTAGTGGTACGGTTGCGACATGTCCAGTTTTTCCGAAAAAACAGGCGACCATTTGCTTGGAAGTGCTTTGTGCGCGAACAACTTTTGTTGGATTAGGCTCATCTTGAAACACCTATACAGTCGACTGCTGTTTACTTTCGGGCTCATACGCGTAAATCCATGATTCATCACCTGTCACGATGTCATAGACGTGTTTCGAAGCCTCGCGATCGTATTTTTTGAGCATTTCCTTCGACCAATCGACACGAGCCTTTTTTTGAGCGATTGGCAAATTGTGTGGGATCCAACGCGAACAAAGTTTTTTGACAGTCAAATGTTTATGCAATATTGAATGTATGCTGGACCCACTGATGCCTAAGATTGTCTCAATCTCACGATAGGTCACATGACGATATTGCAATATCAGTTCGCGCACAGCATCAATGGTTTTCGGAACAACAAATGATTTTGGACGACCTTCACGAAATTCGTCTTGGAGTGAACTACGACCACGATTGAATTCCCCATACCATCGATAAACACTGGTCCTTGATGGAGCTTCATCGCCAAAAAATGAATTAAGTTCATCCATGCAATGTTGCTGAGTTAATCCACGTCGAAAGTTGTAAAAAATAATCGCACGAAAACGTTCACAATTTAATTCCATTTTTGGACCGAGATGAATCTTTTAAGTTACTGTAAACAACACAAATAGCGCTGGTATTTCAAAACGTTCTGAGTACGTAAAAGCCAGGTTGTAACACCAGGGTTGCCAAATCCCGAAATATAAAAGGCACCCCTAGTGCCATCGAGAATCATTTATTGAGAGAGAGTATATTGTTTTCCCGATGGTAAAAAGCGGGTCCGATAGATCAAAAGTACGACAATGTGCGTTAAAATCATGGCTCAAGGTCGAAATGATTAATTAAGGTCATTCATCAAAGTCAATGATTCATCAAATGCTTAAAGTGCCTTGGAACACTTGGCAAGGGTGGGAGGAGTAATCAGCTTTAGGTGATTATCATATGGGGGAATATCAATATCAGGCAAAAAATAGTGAGTTTTAAAAAGTTGTCGCAAGAAGAGTCCCACAAAGCATTATGTGCTCACTTCACAGCAGTCATACGATTAATTGCGTGATTACACTAAAGAGTTCAAATTAATAGCGGGCAATAAGAAGATTACTTCAACTTGAACATAAATCATCATATCTTTATATTATGTAGTTTACTCAAGGAATACAGTTTATTGGGATACGCTACCCAAGAGGCAGAGCTTAACAAATATTACCAAGCTATCCACAACTTGCTGTTGCTTGCTTTCGAACTGTTGCAAGCGCGTAAAAATATACTACTTAGCGTATGAGGGGAGGTTACTAAACAGGGATACTGACGCTGCTACAGAAGAAATATGCATCCCCTTAATATCTATCACCGCCACACAGCTAATTACCGTGAAGCCTATCTTTCGAATGTAATACCTCTGGCTGCTATGAACAAATCAGTATGGCCATAGGTGTATTTCATACTAAATTTTTTTCGTTTCGCCGGCTTTGCTTATTCCGCTTTATCTGTCAAAGCAAATAGTTTAAAATATACAGTTTTGCTTTCATTGAAGCTGTCGCCTTGTGTGCTGCTGGAGTCTATAGAAGAAGACTTCCCGCACTGTTTCGAGCATAAAGCATTAGAAGCATGAAGGTGTAAGGCATTCAAGGTGATATAATAAAAAAATAAAGGACGAAACCAGAAGAAAATGTTGTATATGTATATTAGCTTCAGTATAGTTTGTAGTAGCTAGACCTCGTCCCAACTGTGGCCTACTTTTCTTAGTAAGAACTACCAGAAGTTCAATAGCTGCACAGGCTGACTTTTTTGTTTCTATATTTGTTAAAGTAGATATTATGAGAGCACAGGATGTTGGTGGTTTATTATTGGCAGCATCACTGGGGCTGGTTTGCACCCCAGTGCCGTTCAGTTTCGTTTTTGGCCTGTCAAAATGTTGTCATATTCAGATTACATACAGGCATGTTCTGAAAATCGCGCGATTTCATTTCGGATCCGAAATCTCAATTCGTACGATTTTGTTTTGGGTGTTCTGTAATTCGTCCGATTTCATTTAAATTCGAATTTAAGTTCGAAACAGCTGATTTCTCTCTAACAACTAAACAAACCAAATAACAAAAGAATTCGTTGGCATAAAATACGAAATAATTTCAAAATAAACGGATTTAATTAAAAAGTGATCATGTGTTTTATGGCAGCTTATGTGTTAAACGAATAGGAGCAAGATTACCAAAGTAGAATAGATATGCGGCGTTTATGAGACCATTCGAATCCTTTCAGTGCACCGGATTCTACGTAAGATTAGAAATGGTTATACTTTGTTGCATTCATTAAGTTTTTCTACTTTAGATTTGTTTCCAACTATCGCCTAAACAAGTACGCTTTCTTAGAAGTGCTCAATGAAGTAAAACCTTTCGTCAAAGAAACGTCCATACCTATTTTACTAAAGCTGGCAGCAAGTCTTAGGGTTTTCGCAGAAGTTTCCTATCAACGTTCCGTCGGAAAGGATACAGATTTTGCTTTGGGTAGAAGCACAGTTTCAAAAATATTATCCGAAATGATCAATGAAAATGTTCTGTGTCCTAAGTGGATTAAGCTGAAAATGTCTGAAGAGAATTCTAGAAAATCAAAACTTCATTTTGAGAACGAGCATCTATTTTTTAACCGAAAAGGATTTTTTAGCATAAACGCAATGATTGTAAGAATGAATTTAAATTGTGTTTCTAAAATTTAAAATTTACTGCCTTTATTTTACAGATTTGTGATTTTGATATGATAATAAGAGCAGTTGGAGGTTCCATGTGTAGAAGTCCACGCAAGTGGGGAAAGTTACTGATCGCCATTCACTTGGGAGTGGCCAGGACGATTCTTCTACATATGGTTCAAGCAGCTCACAACGGCCGGGATTAGCCCACGTATCCTCTGGGTAGCTTCCGAACACCCGTTCGGGAGTGAGCTAAAGTGAAAAGGCGAAACATTCCAGGATAGCTGGTTGTGCGTTGGGTTTGGGACCCGCCACTTAAAAATCGCCCCCAATGAAAACTTTAAAAAAGCCTCGGATGAGACCTCCCTATACTGATGACGACCCCTGCAAACGAACTAAGGACTATGATTTGAGGGCATGCACCTGGAATGTCCGGTCCCTTAATGGGGAGGGTGCCTCTGCCCGGCTGGTTGATGTCCTCGTGAGAGTAAAGGCTGACATCACTGCCATCCAAGAGATGCGATGGACGGGGCAAGGAAAGAAAACCATAGGACCTTGCGACGTCTACTACAGCTGCCATGTAAAGGAGCGCAAATTCGGTGTCGGATTTGTTGTGGGAGAGAGACTTCGTCGCCAAGTACTGTCGTTCACTCCGGTGGACGAGCGTCTCGCAACAATCCGCATCAAAGCCCGTTTTTTTAACATATCGCTAATTTGCGCCCACGCCCCGACGGAAGAGAAGGACGATGCGACCAAAGATTCTTTCTATGAGCGCCTGGAACGTTCCTATGAGCGCTGCCCCCGCCACGACATAAAAATCGTGCTTGGCGACTTCAACGCCAGGGTGGGCAAGGAGGGAATTTTTGGTCCCACAGTCGGAAAATTCAGCCTACACAACGAAACATCCGGTAACGGACAGAGGCTGATCGACTTCGCCGGGGCCCGAAACATGGTAGTCTGCAGCACCAGATTCCAGCATAAAAAGATACACCAAGCTACCTGGCTGTCCCCTGATCGAAAAACGCGAAACCAGATCGATCATGTTGTGATAGATGGAAGACACGCTTCTAGTGTATTAGATGTACGTACGATCCGAGGACCCAACATTGACTCGGATCACTACCTTGTTGCAGCCAAATTGCGCACGCGCCTCTGTGCAGCAAAAAACGTGCATCTACCTACGCAAAGAATGTTCGACCTCGAAAAGCTGCAATCACAACAGACAGCCAGAAGATTCGCCACTCGACTCTCACTCCTGCTTTCAGAGAGTACTGCCCAACAAACCGGCATCCACGAACAATGGAGCAACATTTCTCGTTCTCTACGTACCGCCGCCGAAGAAGAAATCGGATTCCGGCGAGCCCGAAAAAGCAATTGGTACGACGAGGAGTGTCATGCTGCCGCAGAAAGAAAGGATGCCGCCTATAGAGCCACGCTGCGATCGGGCGCAACGCGAGCCATGTGGGATCGCTACAGAGAGCTGAAAAAGGAAGAGAGACGTATTATCCGACAGAAGAAACGAGAGGCCGAAATACGTGAGTGCGAGGAGCTTGAGATGCTGGCCAACAGGAACAACGCCCGAAAATTCTACCAGAAAGTTCGGCGGCTTACAGAAGGTTTTAAGACCGGGGCGTTTTCCTGTAAGAACAAAGACGGCGAACTGGTGACCGACGTACAGAGCAATCTTAAATTATGGAGGGAACACTTCTCGAACCTATTAAACAGTGACAGCTGCGCATGTCACCGAGAAAGTGAAGATCCCGATACCCCAATCGTTGACGACGGAATTGTCGTTCCGCTGCCCGATCATGACGAGGTGAGAATAGCGATAACGCGGCTAAAGAACAACAAAGCCGCGGGCGCCGACGGACTGCCGGCTGAGCTATTCAAACATGGCGGCGAGGAGCTGGTAAGGTGCATGCATCAGCTCCTATGCAAAATATGGTCGGATGAAAGCATGCCTGCCGATTGGAATTTAAGTGTGCTCTGCCCAATCCATAAGAAGGGCGATCCTGCAATTTGTGCCAATTACCGCGGGATTAGTCTTCTAAATATCGCCTATAAGGTTCTAGCGAGCGTATTGTGTGAAAGGCTGAAGCCCACCGTCAACCAACTGATTGGACCTTATCAGTGTGGCTTCAGACCTGGAAAGTCTACCATCGACCAAATATTCTCAATACGCCAAATCTTGGAAAAGACCCATGAAAGGAGAATCGACACACACCATCTTTTCGTCGACTTCAAAGCTGCATTCGACAGTACGGAAAGGAGTTACCTGTATGCCGCTATGTCTGAATTTGGTATCCCCGCAAAACTAATACGGCTATGTAAGATGACGTTGCTCAACACCAACAGCGCCGTCAGAATTGGAAAGGACCTCTCCGAGCCGTTTGATACCAAACGAGGTTTCAGACAGGGTGACTCCCTGTCGTGTGACTTCTTTAACCTGATGTTGGAGAGCATCGTGCGAGCCGCAGAACTTAATCGCTCAGGCACAATTTTTTATAAGAGCGTACAATTGCTGGCGTATGCCGATGATATTGACATCATCGGCCTTAACAACCGCGCTGTTAGTTCTGCCTTCTCCAAACTGGATAAAGAGGCAAAGCGAATGGGTCTGGTGGTGAACGAGGACAAAACGAAGTACCTCCTGTCTTCAAACAAACAGTCGGCACACTCGCGTATCGGCACCCACGTCACTGTTGACAGTTATAATTTTGAGGTTGTAAAAGACTTCGTCTATTTAGGAACCAGCATTAACACCGATAACAATGTCAGCCTTGAAATCCAACGTAGAATCTCTCTTGCCAACAAGTGCTACTTTGGACTAAGTAGGCAATTGAGTAGTAAAGTCCTCTCTCGACGAACAAAACTAACACTCTACAAGACTCTCATCATGCCCGTCCTAACGTATGGCGCAGAAGCTTGGACGATGACAACATCCGATGAAGCGACGCTTGGAGTGTTCGAGAGAAAGATTCTGCGTAAGATTTTTGGACCTTTGCACGTTGGCAACAGCGAATATCGCAGACGATGGAACGATGAGCTGTATGAGCTTTACGACGACATAGACATAGCGCAGCGAATAAAGATCCAGCGGCTACGTTGGCTGGGTCATGTCGTCCGAATGGATACAAACGCTCCGGCTTTGAAAGTATTCGATGCGGTACCAGCTGGTGGTAGCAGAGGAAGAGGGCGGCCTCCTCTGCGTTGGAAAGATCAGGTGGAGAAGGACTTGGCTTCACTTGGTGTGTCCAACTGGCGCCGGTTAGCACGAGAAAGAAACGACTGGCGCGCTTTGTTAAACTCGGCCAAAATCGCGTAAGCGGTTATAGCGCCAATTAAGAAGAAGAAGAATAAGAGCAGTAGATGCAACTCGGCCTGGTGCAAGCCATGACGCTTTCGTATTTAGTATGAGCAGTGCAAGACACTATTACCTATCGCAGTATGAAGCTGGTGACCGAGGGTCTTGGCTACTGGAAGATTCTGGTTTTGGTATAGAGCCATTTCTACTGACTCCATATAGAAACCCAGGCCCAAGATCAGCAGAACACAGATTTAACCAACAGCATGCAAAAGCACGTAACATCGTTGAGCGTGTTATTGGAGTATTAAAATGTCGGTTTCGTTGTTTGAAAACTACCCTGCCATATATGCCGCAAAAGGTAGTGAAGATAATAAATGTTTGTTGCGCACTACATAACATATGTAGGAGTAATCAAATGACATTGAAACAGAAAGCGTATTAGAAAACAATCCAATTGATGAGGAAATTGCTAAAAATGAGGAAAACAGTAGTTTATATAGTGTTGGCAGAAATATAAGAGACTCTATTGCTAGAAATTTAATATTATGCAACATAAAATTTATTCATATTAAAAGTAAATATATACATAACAGTTCAATAAGATTATTTTATATTTATTTGTTAGTCTCTATCTCAAGCATTTCAATTTTAAATTTAACTGTTTCATGTTGCAACTGCTCCATTTTGAGGTAATGTCTTTGCTTTTGCTCTATACTGTGAGTGTTCAAGCGATTTTGCTCTGCCATCAATTCGTTTTGTTTCTCAACAGCTCGACAAAGTCGTCGAATCTCTTCCCTTTCATCTTCCTACGATTTTGTAATCTTGTGTTGGTTTTCGCAAATGTTATCTAAAGTGGTGGATATTTTCTCCATACAAGTAGATTACGTTGCCATACACGTCTGAAGGCTGTCCTGCGTTGACACTCGTGACCTTTTTGCAGCTCTCGGGGTAGCCACCGCTTCCCTACTTGTTTGGGGACGTTCTTCCTCAGATTCGATAGCGCTATTATTTTCTTCTGTCCCAAAGCTTCTAGAATGGTTCATGCACTCAACGGCTGCAAAAATTCCACAAGTTCTTGCAACACATTCTTCGTTGCTCGTCAGTACATGCTTATTAAAGGGTCCACCTCCTGTTGCCCTCGATTCTAGATTGTTATGGGCAACCTTTTTCCGAAGGCACCCCTTCCAGTCAGATCATATCTTGAAAAAAGACAACTCAAAAATATTTATTTTAATATTTGACTAAATACTTACTTTTTTCCATTCATTAACATCTTTTTGGGGCGGCCCTTCTGCATTTAGCTGCGTCGTTAGCTTTCCACTTTTCCTCAACAGCAAATCTGGATGAGATTCCATAAACTCGACTCGACTCGACTCGTTTCCCCCTAAAAGTTTTTGAATAAGTTTTAGATATTTTAAATAAACTCTTTTATTTACATAAATATATGCAGTTATTTTGCGTAAATACTCACATTTTGATAAATTTATTTCCACAAACAGTTTATAAGAATGCCACAAACCGCTAACGTTTAAGTTGCCGAAAGTTTAACTGAAAAATTTTAACGATTTCGATTTCCAGAACAGGGTGACAAAACGATTTGCTGATGTTCGAAAAAAAAAAAAAAACGGAACGACTTACAGGACATGTCAAACGATTTGAAAACGGAAAATGCGAAAATATTGCCCGAAAACGATTTGCAGAACATGCCTGATAGTTCATGGTTTAGTCTTATATTAGGCATGAACATTTATGCCAGGAACTATGCCGTTCCAAGTTTGTTCTCGCTTACAGTAAAATTTCTTTGAGACTGATCGTGACTGCAATGCGAACGGGCGGAACATTCTTTCCTACTTGATAATATTTTACCTGCTCCGATCGATCCTTACTGAGAGTGTTTGTTCACAGCATGCCGGATTTTTGGAAGCCAAATGTTTTAAGCTTAAATAAAAAAAGAAATAATGATTATCTCAAATTTGCAACCTTTAAAAAATTAAATTTAAAAAGATTTTTGTAAAAAACAACTTTTGTTCATATTAGCTCCTGATTCATCTTCATTTGAAAAAATCATGTAAATACAGTCTATTTTCCCAGCCATGAATACATAAATAAAAGTTGAAGAAGAAATTGAAAAATAATTTTATTGGACATAACCCAGAATATTCCCCTTGCGAGAAATTTATCGACATTCTAATTAGGGATTTTACCATTTTTTATTTTATTTTTTTATTTCTTGTATCAATATAATTAGAATCGAAATACGAAAAGTATATATATAAGCGATGTTTGACAGCGTAGTATCTTAGCTTTTTTTTCTTAGGTTAGGTTTTGAAAATACTGGGTTATAGCGCAAGTTTTTCAACACACAACGCACAAATTAGTTGTGAATGAGGATTACAAACTCGCGTACTTGAAACACTTATATTAGAATATAACAACATAAAAAAAAAAAACTTGGTACTAACTTACGTACATACATACATTCAAACGCAGAGTTTTTGCATGCAATGGAGGAATTTTTGCCACGGAAATGCACGTTCATATTTGTCTTGGCTACTCTTACTGCGCTCAAGTCCATGTGGTTGCTGTTACTGTTGTTCTGACCGCAGTTAGCTCTAATCATTCAAGCCGTTGTACTATAGCAGAGATGTGAGATTACTATTGGCTTTCTTTAATGATTAGAACACGTTGTGCGTGCGTGTGTACTTAAGGCCGAAAAAATACGCAGAAGATGCATTATTTTGTTGCTGCACTTTTGGTTTTCATCTTTTACTCATAAATGCTGCCATTAACTCGCTAGTTGGGCACATGGGATACACAAATGCACATAAAGTAAAAATTGTTACATAATCAAGAGAAGAATAGTTCCATTCTAGCCTATTCGTGACTATTCACAAACAAATGCAAAATGGGTACCAAGTAAGACAATGGAACTTTTTTTATAATTTTGTATATTTTCTCTTTGTACTAAAGCTGAAGTAGCGAGTATCCATTTAGAACAGTCATTGATACATACGCCCATATTGCGACGAAAAGGCAGATAGTTATAGCATAAGCGGAGACCGTTACTGCCTGCATGAAACCTACTCTAATTGTGGAACAGTCCAGTTTACTGCAGGGTAGCTACATTTACCATATACATAGCAGTATAAAGTTTTGCAAAATATACATGTTAGTGATCAACCAACAATAACAACCGCACGTCCATGCGTGCGCTGATTACCATTATTTCACTGAGACTTCAAATTCCTTCATTCTACTTATACTTAGCCGCTAACCGTATGAGGCTGAGGATTTGCATGTGCCGCTCCTATTTCATTTCTATTGCTTTTGCCATAACTTACAGATAGTTGTAGAAAAGCAGCTGCAAACAAAATTATCCAATCATTGGAGTTATGACAACATTTCCACTGACATTTCCGCACTCTTTCATGCCTAATGTTCACAACAAATTCTGAATAATGACAAATTAAAAATAAAATAAAAACGGTAGAACAGAGGAAAAATAGGTTATTTTCTTGAACAGTTTAAAAGTTAGTATTTTTTCACCTTTTTAATTAGTGCCATTTTTGCTCAGTACAGAATTAGGTAAATTTTTTGGTAAAAAATATTTGGATATACAATAATATAAACAAACATAATTTTATATCTGCAGAAAATATCAAATGGGATTTGTTTGAAGTTGTACCTTGCAAGTGACTGAAATGGAATTGTGGATAGTAGATATTCTCCCAAGCACTCGTGCATATTGCACTGTCAAGGAAAATCAAGGTATAGGGAGATACAGGTGGGATGGGGATTAAATAATCCTTTGTTAACTTTCTAGGTTTGTTAAGAATCTTTGCTCTTTGTTGAGGGAAAGAAGTTGTGTTTCTTCCATTCTCAGGGAAAGCCAAATAGTGGTAGAGGAAATGTTCTGTACTATCCGCATCCACCATGCAAGGTGTACACACTGGATCATCAATGATGCCTATGGTCCCCATATATTGGTTTTCACTATAGGTCCTAATTTTAAGTCCTCGCCACAATACGCCAATTCTAAAATTTAAACAGCTCAAGAATTTTCCAATGAAATACTGTTGTAACCGTTATAACACAAAACAGTAAAGCATCAAGTTACTTTACAATTCCCAGGCAGCTCGAGTAACGTTTTTGGTCTTGTAGCTGTTGGTGCAAAAATATTCTACCAATCTCACCAAGAGAGAGTGAGTGCTCAACCCAAGGGTTTTCTAATAAGAGGTGTTATTTTGATATTCTCAGAAAAATGCTGCGTTTAATATAAATGATCGGATGTTTATTTCATTTCATTATAAAGAGTAAGGTATGCCGTTAATAGTGGAAAATAACATCAGGCAAATAACCACCACGACCACGCTTACAGGACAATATACTTTTCATGAAATTTTCCATAACCGAATTGCAAAGTGGCTGCCTGCCCTATGTCCTCAATAGCCGCACGAATTCCATCGTTGAGGTCTTGAATCGACCCTGGCGTATACCTTTTCTTTCACGTATCCCCAAAGAAAAAAATCATAAGGTGTTAAATCACAAGATCTCGGTGGCCAATTCTAATCACCTCTTCGAGAGATAACACGATCCGGAAACTTTTCCCGAAAAAAGATCAATGGTTTCGTTGTTTGTGTGGCACGTAGCGCCGTCTCGTTGACAATAAACGTTAATACCGTCCAATTCCGGCCATAAAAAATCGTTAATCATCTCTCGATAGCGCAATCCACTCATTCATAACACCTGTTATTGGAAACCCCTTTATCAGCTTTGTTATGAGCTGATGAGAACTGATTAAGCCATATACCCGTCTTTGGTACCGAAGGAAAGAAAGAAAAACAGAGGGAGGAAAAAGATATAAAAATAAAATTAAAACCTTACAATTTTTCATTAACTCGCGTCTTTGTAGTTTTGATTACCCTCGAGAATAAGGAGATGTTATTGACGATCATAGCTCTTTGATAGTGAACAACTCTGGTATATATAGGTATATAATTGGCGCGTACACTTTTGTTAGGTGTTTGGCCGAGCTCCTCCTCCTATTTGTGGTGTGCGTCTTGATGTTGTTCCATAAATGGAGGGACCTACAGTTTCAAGTCGACTCCGAAAGGCGGATATTTTAATGAGGAGCTTTTTCATGGCAGAAATACACTCGGAGGTTTGCCATTGCCTGCCGAGAGGCGACCGCTATTAGAAAAATGCTTTTATTAATTTTGGTTTCACCGAGATTCGAACCAACGTTTTCTCTGTAAATTCCGAATGGTATTCACGTACCAACCCATTCGGCTACGGCGGCCGCCAACTCTGGTATACTTAATATTATTCTAAGCAGAACTTGCAGCCAACAGTAAGCAAACTCCTTACAAAATATTACTAGCATGCAGTAGTGAAAGTACGGATAGCACAAATCATCATAGAAATATTAAAGGCATAAAAAATATGGAGGCATAATTCTGCCATGAGGAGGCACAAACCCATGGATTTTTTCTGTTTTTAAAGCGTTTTTCAGTAAGAGCGCTTCAACTTTTTTTTTGAATAAAACACAAACGGTTTGACTTTTTTAACTATTTTTTTTTATTATTATCGAGTTTGAACATATACATTTAAGTGTGAAATTCGATTTCTTTTGCATGACCATCGCGTGCACGTTTTACGAAGTCCAATCGTTGAACCCAATTTTCGAGCACTCTTTTGCATAAATCGGCCGAAATTCCAGCAATTTCGAGTTCAATATTGGCTCTGAGCTCACAAATCGTCGACGGCTGGTTACTGTAGACCAATGACTTCACATAACCCCAAAACGGGACGGCTTGTTAAATGGACCGTAAAATGGCCGTAATGCTCTTAAAGTAGCAGCAACAGAACGATTATTTTCATAAAAAATTTGCACGATTTGCAATCGTTGCTCAAGTGTGTAGCGTTCCATGATGAAATGTATACTAATGAAGTTTACAAATGACAAGCGAAAAATAAAAAATATTGCGTCGTTCGCCCTCCCTATCGGAATAAAGTTGAAGCGCCCCTATTGAAAAACGCTTTATGTATATTATATTCACATATTTTAATATTTACCGTTTATATGTGCTGCGGCTATTAAGTACGTATTTCCTTCAAAAGAGTATTGGAAGTCTTTTTCTGCCACCTTCTGTGCGATTTGCGCTGCTTTCTTTATCAAAACTTCAACGGACTCAACTATTGTTCTTGAAAACATTTCTTGGTAGACATTGCGGAATGATCCGGATTTGTTTTTCTTTATTTAATCCTCCGCAATTCAGGACGTTCTTCCCTTATTATTTCTTAGTTTACTAGAGGTGCCACAACTGAAAGAGCAGGACTCACATTAAAAAGCTAGTCGTCGCTGACGCTTAGTGCACACGCGCTTCCTCTATAACACCGTTAGTCTCACTATTTAATCATCGCACCTCGTATGTGTGTTTGGCTAGGAAAATTCTTTTTAGTACTAATATACTTTCGACTGGTTAAGTAGAGTTAGTTGACCTCCAAATCATCTAAATCGTTCAGCAATTGTTAACCACCTTTCGCGTGATCGAAGAAGTGGTCTACAAGAATTTGAAATGTATCCTTCGAAGTGTGAGATTTTTCTATAGAAGCTGTTGAATGAACTTTGAATCTATCACAATTTTACATGCCCGCATAAAGCATTGTGAGAAACATTGTGGCGAGTTTTATGGTCGAGATGTGATACTTTTTAAATGATAGGGCCGGCTGTTAGTAGCTCTTCAGCGTTGGAGATTCTTTAAATAACTCGTAATTTGGGAAAAGTGTTTTGTACATAAAATATTCGAAGATTCGAGCAGCAACGACCTCAGAAAGTAAAACTAAAAAAATAAATACATTTCGTGTTTCCATTACGTTTTTCTACTGGAATGCCTTTAGAGTTTGAAATAACTCCTTAGTGCAATTATTTCCCAGCACAACTTTCTCTGATGTTATCGGGCAAGTCGGTGGTTGATTGTCTTGAATAAAAAATTTAATTTTCTCGCAATGCTTTTACAAGCATCTGATTAAATCGAACAGCTCGCATACATGCATACTTACATCACTACATACACTGTGTCGCAATTATACACAGTGGAATAGAAAAAGTAGTTTGTACTTATTCTGTTGGTTGGCTGCTCGAGTAACTGACTAACAGCCTACCAGTTTGAACAGTGCAGCCGCCTGTGGTGACGAAAAACTCATTTATCAATTATAGAAATCAACAGTCGGACAGTTGGACAGTCGGACAGGGACAGGAGGTAACGGCGACGGTGGCGTTGCATTTTTATTCTATTATTTATAATTTGTTTTTAATTTGTATACATAAACTCACACATACACAGAAAATGCATTAAACTAGCCATGACCATGACTTTTCGAAACTATTTTAATTTTGAGTTCTTTTTTTGGCCTTTGTCTGCAAAGTTGTACATATTACATTTGTAGTTTTAACACATACTACATACAGGGTGGTCCAAAGATAATTTATTTAAAAAAAATTTGATAACAAACTTAATTTATTTTATTATATTTCTTTGCATTCCGTTATTTATAGGACACAACTTCTTTCATGGCCGCCGGGGCCGAATGGGTTGGTACGTGACTAGCATTCGGAATTCAGAGAGAGAACGTCGGTTCGAATATCGGTGAAAAATAAAAAAAATTAAGAAAAAGTTTTTTCTAATAGCGGTCGCCCCTCGGCAGGCAATGGCAAACCTCCGAGTGTATTTCTGCCATGAAAAAGGCCCTCATAAAAATAAAAAAAAATATCTGCCGTTCGGCGTCGGCTTGAAACTGTAGGTCCCTCCATTTGTGGAACAACATCAAGACGCATACCACAAATAGGAGGAGGAGCTCGGCCAAACACCCCAAAAGGGTTATATATATATATACTTCTTTCATGTGACCGCCTAGGCTAGTTTAGCAATATCGTGTGTGAACGCTATTTTCTAAGACTCTATTGGCGTTTACTGACTTTGGTATTTACGAATAGCCCGAACGATATTTGTACTGTGGATTATTTTTGAATTGCCTGCTAAGCATGGATGTTTAGAGTACGCAGTTATCATTTGGAGACCTTACGACCATCTTACGATTAAGGAAATAGAACGCGTTCAAAATTTTTTTCTTAAGAGGCATTACGTTCCCTACGATTTGAATCACCTGTTCCATCCTATAATTCTCGGCTAAAGCTAATTTATCTAGAATCTCTAGAAAAGAGAACGAAGTCCGCTTACTTTTGCTTATTTTCAGTGTTGTTAATGGCATCGTCGAAAGTCCTGATCTGCTTGAGCGGATAAGCTTTAATGTTCCGCAAAGAAGTTTTCGAAATTTTTAATTTAAGATGAAATTTGCGAGTAGTACACTGCGAGACTATAATTCATTATCTAATACCAGTCCGCTTGATTTTTCTTTATCTAAATCTAAGTTTGTAAAAATGTAAATTTAGTTACTTAATATTGTACGAGGGGTACCTTTTATATGTCGGGATTTGGCAACCCTGGGTTGCAATCTGGCAACTGACAGCTGTATCGCAAAGTTTGTCATTTTTTGGCTTTTACGTACTCAGAACGTTTTGAAATACCAGCGCTATTTGTGTTGTTTACAGTAACTTAAAAGATTAATCTCCAAAAATGGTCCACAATGGAATTAAATAGTGAACTTTTTCGTGCGATTATTTTTTACAACTTTCGACGTGGATTAACTCAGCAACATTGCATGGATGATCTTAATTCATTTTTTGGCGATGAAGCTCCATCAAGGACCAGTGTTTATCGATGGTATGGGGAATTCAATCGTGGTCGTAGTTCACTCCAAGACGAATTTCGTGAAGGTCGTCCAAAATCAGTTGTTGCTCCGAAAACCATTGATGCTGTGCGCGAACTGATACTGCTAGATCGTCGTGTGACCTATCGTGAGATTGAGACAATCTTAGGCATTAGTGGGGCCAGCATACATTCAATATTGCATAAACATTTGACTGCCAAAAAAATTTGTTCGCGTTGGATCCCACACAATTTGTCAATCGCTCAAAAAAAGGCTACGTATGGGTGTTTCAAGATGAGCCAAATCCAACAAAAGTTTTTCACCCACGAAGCACTTCCAAGCAAATGGTCGCCTGTTTTTTCGTAAAAACTGGACATGTCGCAACCGTACCACTAGAACAACGCAGAACAGTAAATTCTGAGTGGTACTCGAACACAACCATTTGTTGCCAGTTGTCTTCCAAGAAATTAGGAAAACCAATCGCCAAAGACGGATCACTCTTCACCAGGACAATGCGAGCTCTCACACATCGGCTCAAACAACTGCATTTTTGAGCACCCAAAACATTGAATTAATGGGTCATCCGCCGCATAGTCCTGACTTGGCACCGAATGACTTCTTTTTATTCCCGTACGTAAAAAACAAACTGAGAGGTCAACGTTTTTCGACACCTGAAGAAGCGGTTGCGGCATTCAGAATGCATGTTTTGGAGGTACCTCATTCAGAGTGGCAAAAGTGCTTCGACAATCGGTTCAAACGCATGCAAAAGTGTATAGATTACATTTGTGTCGAGTCTGTAAAGTAATTTGTACTGTAGATTATTAAAATAAAATAAACAAATAAATCACATCTCGAGGCAGCCAATTCAAATTTCCAAAACAGCTAAAAACAGGATTACTGAACGTTGTGTGCAGGAACTGTTACGGAACAATTAACTGAGGAACACTATTCTATTGATCTCAATGTAATCAAAGTTACTCCATTCTCGTATCCTCAATTTTATTCAACTCAACCCGAAGCAGTAGCCGAGAAGGCAAGACTGCGGTATAGGATTTATTAAAGAGGAAAAGCGGTAGAAAATTGAGCACTGAACCTTTTCTAACTTCTCAAGATGATCTTAGTGCACAATAAATAATATAAATTTATATTTAGTAACAATATTGTCTTTGAGAGTTTGCTATAAAACTTAATGGCGCATATTTTTGTAGAATATTTTAACCCAATAATTTTTGCCGGTGTTACCCACACCTTTGAACCTTAGTTTTAAAAAGCTAAAAAATATTAAAATTGCACGCTAGATGTATCGTTCAAGCGTTCTGTAGAAGTGCTCCCCCGAAAATTTCAGTCAAGGCTTTATCAAACAGAAATATGGATGGGCCACTCTCAAAAAAATGTATGAAAAGAAAGACTTGGGGGTCATATTTGCATCGAAAATGTCGTTTCTATAGATATACATATAGACTACATGATTGCCAAGTCTAGATCTATGCTTGGCTTTGTAATAAGGAATTCAAGGGAGTTCCAGGATACTTCTACGCTGAGGAATTCGTATTTTTCTGTTGTGAGATCAAGCCTCGAATATTGCAGCATTATTTGGAATCCATTCTATATGGGCTCATCTTTAAGAATTGAGAAGGTTCAGAAGCGTTTCACTAGATTTGCTATTCGTTCACTTTGTTGGCCTTGCAGTTTGCCTGCATATAAAAGTAGCTGTATTTTGTTAGCATTGTCAACTTTAGAAATGCGGAAAAAAATTACGAACCATATCAAATGTCACTTCTTGCAGGAGCTAATACTTTTTAATTGTCCCACTCGTAACCTTAGTCTCAGCAATATGTTCAATTTACCTTATCACCAGACCAACCAGACGCTTGCACGTTGTATAAGGCAGTCTAACCAGTTAGTCAACAATTTAGATATATTCTCTAACTCACGAGAGACTTTCAAACCAAAACTTAATCTGGAGATACACTTTTGGAATTGGGACTAATGTATCTCACAGTATTGTTTACCATATATTATATTTAAGCTTTAGTATTAGTAACCTATTTGAGTTGTACTTTAATTGATGAAAGAATAAATAAATAAATAAAAATACACCATTAATTTGATGCTAATACTATCGCGTGTTTTTTTAGCTGCATGAAAACAATTGATAACTATGGTTGGCCACTGTTAATGGCAAACTGTGTCGTGGAAAATTTTATAGTAAGTGTCTATAAAATACAACTCGTGCAAGAATGAAGCTTAATGGCCGTTACTTGCGGCATTTAGATTTATTATTCAGATTTATTGGAAAAAGTAGTGAAAAATTGGAATATTCAAAAAACAAATGCAATGCAATTATCTACTAGATTATAATACAAAAATTTATTCTAACAATATTTAAGTTTTGTATTAGCATTTTAAGTTTTCTAGCTCTTAAGAAAACACCTGACATTAGGCCAATCGCGTTCACTATCTTCTCCCATGAATCACAGTGAGGTACATCACCCTCCTTACAAAACGATATCGGTAAATTTTTTCTGTCTTTACTGTTTTAAACATATTTTCCTCCCAAATTTTAAAAGAGTTTAAGCTTAAAAAATTTACATAAAATTATTAAAAATTTGTATGAACGAACTCAAAATAGTGATATTTGCCAACTAAAACTAGGACGTGTGTTAAATGGGTTGGTGATCCAACTAATGAAAGGGTTGTGAAAATACCTTTCACAAGTCGAAATCGGTCACGATTTGGTTGAGTTATTCGCGTTATTATTTTGATCCCGTCTCATTAATTTTAATGCGAATATTTTCGGCTTAAATTCTTCTATAATAGAATAGAAATAGGCGATTTTTTGGAAAAATATTTTAAACACAAATTTATTTAAAAAAATTCAATTTTTTGAAGTATTTTCACCCCTCCTGCTAACAGAAATCTTGATAACTTTCCGAAATATTTTGGCGGAAATGATTACATTTTAAAATTCCAGTGAAAAAAACTGAACTTTTTTGGGCGACACACACTGTTATACATACCTACATATGTGAATCTGTTTAAAACACTTCTAGCACGATATTATTTTCATATTTTGCGAAGTTGAACGAATTCCGAAAAAAATGAATAAAAGTGTTACCAGCTACAATTTTGAAAATTTGTGCCAGTGATGCCACCACTTCTAATTACTATACAGTAGATTCTGTTTTTATGCGGTACATACGTTCCGCAAGAAACAGCATAAAAAAACCAACATAAAAGAAGCTACCAGTTCTATAGTAAAACTATAGATACGTTTCAAAAGTGCTAAGAACCGCATAAATCTGAAATAATGTAATAAAATCGCATAAAAAAAGGGTACTAGTTCCATATAATAACTAAAGATACGTTCCATAGACCGCATGAATCTGAAATAATTAAATAAAATCGCATAAACAAAAAATTGTATTTTTGAAAATTATATCTTTATTTAAGAAACGTCAGAACCGAAAAATAAATTTACATCGTCAGAAATAGAATCAGACAATATCCGCATGTTGCGCATTCGTTTAGGATTTGTCGTAAAATCACTTCCGTCACTTGAGGAAATGTACACGTCTGATCTGGATGGTGATGCAGGCGGTTTGATACTTGTAGGGTTAGCATTTTTGATATAATCTGTGATGAGTTTTTGCTTAGCTGGTTTAGAATCTTGTTTATATGTACAATTCCCGATAGGTCGACATGCATTTTTTAATTAAAAAAAAACCGCACTATTTCAAAACCGCATAAAAACAGAACCTACTGTATACCAAACTGTCATTCTCTGCGCATGCACTGCTCCAGAACCAGGTGTTGGCTCTCTGACTGGATATTTTTTATGACACGCTAAAATTTGTATTTTTATAAACTCGGTCGCCGTAGCCGGAAGTGCACAGGTTCGAAACCCCGGGAACGAAACACCAGTTGATAGAAACAAGTTTCCTCTAGTAGCGGTCGTTTCTCGACAGTGCCTCCGGGTGTACTTCTACTATTAAAAAGCTATAAAAAACCATATGCCATATGTAGCTCCGTTCATTTGTGGCACAACAACTATATGTATGCACATAGTTTTCAATTTGTAAATGAATTAGTGGAACGTTTTTGGGCATACTGTAATCATAAAGTGTCTTATGTTGTTCAGCGGAGGAATGATACTGACGGACAGTCAACGGTTTTGATACAAAAAAAAAAAATACCTGATTTCGGAGCACCGTTTATGCACTCGTATATACGTTAGAGGTCCAAAAGCAAAAGTCATCATCATCATAGCTTGTGTTGTACATTTCTTCCATTCTGAGATCCTTATCAGCACAAGCGCCAATGCCAACAGAAAATTATCTAAATCAACATCAACAACAACAACAAGAACTAAGCGCCGAAGAGTATTGAAACAGATCCCCAGAGATTTTTGTAAATAGTAATCCAAAAGTGTTTACAAGCTATTTCAGATACACGAAAAAAAACTAAATTGATATGCTGTTGTTGTAAACGTGCGTGGGAGATGAATACAAAGGGAAAATTCTCAAAAACTGTGTATTCTTTATTTCACTGGCTTCTTTGCTTGATATTTTAAAATGGTAAATTCACCAGTAAATGTGTGATTCAATGAGTGGATTTGTGTGGACAAAACTCCAAATATCTGAAATGTATTTAGCTTAGTTACAGTTGGGCTCACGTGCCAGTTTATCTTAGATTAGTTATTACAATTTGCGCTTGCTAGTTTTAACGCCAATTGTTGCAGCTTTCAGTCTTTAATGGTAGTAGGACATTTAAGCACCATTACAACTCTTTACTAAATTTTACTATTTTCCTTCTTTCCTTTCAATTCCTTTTCCACTCAACCTACTCTCGTTTACTTACTTGCTGACTATTTTATATACATATGTATGTATGTATATTATGTACCATATATATATGTAGTTATTTAACGAGTAGGTTTCAAAGTAGGTTTCAAAGTAGGTTTCAAGAGTAGGTTTCGCTTCTTTTGATATTAAAACAACTCACTTCTTCTATGACAACCGAAGAGGTTTTGGTGTCACTTTCCTAACTCTTCTTTCGCTCCGTCCGACCACATGACCTGCGTTGCTTTTGCTCTGTGTAACATTCTTCTGTTATGTTGATCGTTCTTTTTTTGCTCTGGTATTTGCATATCCATCTCAATTGGTTATGGTTTGACTTCAGTATACCAGTTGCTACTTTTTTATTTGAAAAATTTTCTTATTTTTTGGGAATGAATGATGACAAAGAGACACAAACATCTAACCAACATCAACTAAGGTTCCAAAGGTCTAGAAGAACAATGCGCATTAAATAGGCAGGAAATGGAGAGTAATAATTTTGTGGCACGCACATACAATTAGGGAAGACTTGGAGGAAACTACTTTTAAAATTATAAACATATTAGAAAAGAGTTTTTGTATATTCCAAAGAGTAGTGTGAAACGCAATAACAATAACAACAGCAATTCAGAAATCAGGGAGCATCAATTTTTCATCTTTGCTTTGGCTGCTTATTCCCGCCTGTCCGGTTGGCACTAATAACTGATCATACACTCAAACAAGAACTTTTTTAAATCTCGTTTTGATTTTAAAATTTTAATTGTATCAGAAAACAATTCAGAAATTTTATTAATGTAGAGTTAAAGCAAGCATTTCTAAGTTTTTTAGCAAGAAACTGCCCTCTAATTCAGTAAGTCATTTTTGATTTGCTGACGTTTCAAAATTAATTGTATAATTTTGAAGTGAAACTTCTTAGGCGTCGATGGGCGAGCGAGAATGGAGAGTAAAATTTCAAGGCCATGCAACGTTTTCGGTATTTTCGTTCCGCCAGGGAGAAAAAAGATATCACGTAGAGGAAAAGGAGAGGGACAGCTATACCTTATATATGTATATCTTAGATACACTTTAGGCTATGCACGTCTCCCTTGTTTTTGTTTTTGTACCATATAATATTCTAAAATGTTCATGGCCGCTACGACTGCCTCTATCAATGTATTTTGTTTTTGTAGTCGCTAGACTAAGATTTTGGGCTTGGACGACAGACGAATATTGAGGCATGAAGTGAATGTGCTGTGTTTTTGTTGTGTTCTAGAACATTTTGGAATGCGTGGTGCCAAAGCGGCCTCACGTTGCTGCTGCTTTTGCGTCAATCAAGGTATTTTGTTTTTGTAAGTGCAATATTTGGAATATCGGCTAGTGGAAGACAAAATACTGATTTCTTGTAGGAATGTGATGTGCTCTGGCATGTGAATAAATAAGTCAAGGTTTCTTTGGGCATACATACATATGCACAAATGTATGAAAGAAAGATGATGTTCTTGCGCTTGTGCATTATTGTTTTTTTATATACAAATGTACTTACATACATATGTAATTTGCCGTCGAGTACATAAACTATAAATTGAAATACAACATAAAATAAGTGTTGATTTAACTTCAACCATTCTTTTATTTTTGTAAATTTTGTCTATTTGTATTCTCTGCAAATGTTGTGAATTTATTTATATTCTTTCTCTCTCTCTCTCTCTTTCTCTCTCGGGTCTCTCCCTCTTTCTTTGTCTGCCTTGAAAGTTTCCCTTCTGTTATGTGTCCTACGCTACAGGCACTTTTTAACACACTTTAGCTTACAGACAAGTCCGCTTTGTAAATTAAAGCAAAAGTTGGGAAGACCCTTCCTGGAGAGCTTATGTTCAAAATACAAAAGACCCTGTCCAAGACGAAACAGTCTGTGCGTAGTTACCTATTAACTTGTATACATATTTGGAGAGCTTATCTCAGAAGATCTGTGAAACACTTATTTGTGATGAACGCTTATATGCAAAAAAACTGAACTCTTGAAAAGAGGTGCTGTGGTTGACATCCCCATGAAATTTTAACAATGACTTATATCAAAAAGGGGGAGAAACGCAAAGTGGCTATGATTTTTAGTTGCACCAATTCAGTACTACTGGATTTTCCTGCAGGGTAGTTCATCTGCCTCCTGATTAAAGCAGTGATTATTGCGCATTCTGTTTTTTCGTTTAGTTCTTATTTCTTTTGCTGCTCCTATTTTTTTTCTATTATTTTTTGCCACATATTTGCTATCATCGCCGACCATCTAGTAAAAGTCCATTAATTCTCTTCATATATAGCGAATAATTTTATTTTATTACATTTTCAAATACATGCACACATTTAAGCCAAGTGTGTAAGGTTCAAGTTAAGTGTTTTTTGGGTCTACACCGCCATTTAACAAACAACAATTTCTACTGGGAAATAATTTTGGAAGCTGCTATCTCAAGTTGCATTTCTTGTTTTTTTGTTCTACAAAAACCATATATGTAAATTAAAGTTTAAAATTTCACGCAAGTTAAAAAATTGGCAAATTTTCATCAGATTTTCAAACGGTTTTACCAGACATCATTTTTCTGGGGTGGGCTTCTGCATATGGGATAGAACGCCCAATACCGTCATCAGCATGACGCTAGAGAAACAGCCTTATTTTTTGTTACTCAACTAACGTATTGGATTGAAAAAGTATACCAAATACATAAAGATAATAAGATATGTGCTGGAAACTTGCCGTTTTAGATTTTAGTTAAAAAAACAAAACCCTTTTTTATTTCTAACTACAGGGTGAACGATATGAACACCATAACTTTTTTGTGTGAAATTAGTTAGTTCAAAATGTTTACAATTTTAACATATATTCACTTTAGCTCGATATGACCACCTTTTGCCTTGACTATAGCCCTCAAACGGTGAAAAAATGAGTTGCATGCTGCACGAATGTGATCTTGAGGTATTTTGGCCCATTCTCGTAAAATCGCTTTTTTCAGCGCATCCATACTGGCATATTCCAGTATATTTATGTATTTCTCGTAAATATTGTCGCATTCTAATTAATAGAAAAGTATTACTTGATAGTTGTAACCAGGTGTAATTGAATAAAATCTATTTAAGAATTTATAACATTTCAATAAAAGAAAAAAACATAGTAATGACAAAAAACGGATACGTAAGTTATGCACTGGGGTTAGTTGCTGCCTCACGTATCTGCGCAGACCAAGCGAATAATTTTATTTTACACAAGATTAAAATAATGTCGTTTGTAACGGGTTTCATATCGCAGGAGGGCCTAAGGGCCTAAACAAAGATTTATAAAAATGTGTACTCGTATTAGCTAAATACAGCTGAATATCTTCATCATTTGCATGTTTATATATTGAAATTGATTCCAAAAATATCAGCACTTAATAATAAAAACTTATAAATTTTTCTTCCAGGTTAAATCCGCCGAGATTAATTTCATTATAATGAGGGCATACAATAAAAAAAATCGCCGACAAATATTAAAACTTCACTAGTCCCCAATAGAAGTTTTGGCCATTCACTAACGAGTTTTATTGGGCTGCTCTTCGGAGAGCAGCGTACAGGCATTTAAAAAAATTATCTCAAAATGGTCAAATATAAAGATAGTAAGAAAATGCATAACAGGCCACAACTTGCACAAAAGCCTGATAATGTAACTTTCGCATATCGTACACACCAACGTCAAAGTGTATCGCTACGGAGCACAGCAGTGCATATAAGCCACAGCGAACGAACATTACCGGCTTGCACTTGCTCAAGTTTAAACAATCAAACCAATACCCGCGCTCAAATACAGTCCTTGCACTGGTACTCTAATCCGCACAGACGGTTGTTTTACGCGTTCGTTTTAGCTTCATTGCTTTGTATCCTCTTCTGCTCGGGTGTCACGGGCGAACATGTGCGCGAACTCGAAATATCCGAAGGTGTACCCATTGGACATCAGATTGGTTTTATTGGTGAATTTTCTCATAGCGTGGATAGCGGTCCACCGTATTTGATCGTACCGGTACCGGGTAGTGGGGTGGACACTGATCTCGCCATCGACCATACGACCGGTGAGATACGGACTAAAGTGTATTTGGATCGTGAGACCCGTGCGTCATATAGCTTGGTTGCTATCCCATTGAGTGGCGAAAATGTGCGCGTAGTGGTGCGTGTGTTGGACGAGAATGACAATGCGCCGACATTTCCACAACCGGTAATGAATATCGAGTTTCCTGAAAATACGCCGCGTGATGTGAAAAGAACGTTGAATCCTGCACGTGATCTAGACCTAGGCCAATACAATACACAGCGTTATAATATCGTATCGGGTAATGTGAATAATGCGTTCCGCCTGTCGTCCCATCGCGAGCGCGACGGTGTGCTGTACTTGGACTTGCAGATTAATGGATTCCTTGATCGCGAAACGACACCGGGATACAGTTTGGTGATTGAAGCCTTAGATGGTGGTAGTCCACCTTTGCGTGGACAGATGACTGTAAACATTACCATACAAGACGTCAACGACAACCAGCCAATTTTCAATCAGAGTCGGTACTTTGCAACTGTCCCAGAAAATGCCACCGTTGGCACTAGCGTATTGCAGGTATACGCAACGGACACAGATGCTGATGAAAATGGACTGGTGGAGTATTCCATAAATCGGCGACAGAGTGACAAGGAACAAATGTTTCGCATCGATTCACAAACTGGTTTGATTTCGGTGAATAAACCATTGGATTTTGAAACTAAGGAATTACACGAGCTCGTTGTGGTGGCCAAAGATCATGGCGAGCAACCACTAGAGACCACCGCATTTGTGTCCATACGCGTAACAGATATCAATGATAATCTGCCGACGATTAATGTCATTTTTCTCAGCGATGACGCAACGCCCAAGATCTCCGAGTCGGCGAAACCCGGTGAGATTGTGGCACGTATTTCCGTCAATGATCCCGATTCAAAGGCCGAATATTCGAATGTAAATGTTACACTCAATGGTGGCGATGGACACTTTGGACTTAACACTCGAGACAACATAATATATTTAGTAATCGTTTCACAGCCACTTGATCGTGAGTCTCAGTCAAACTATACGCTCAGCGTTGTGGCCACAGATAATGGCACACCACCATTGCATGCTTCAAAGACTATTTATCTGCGCGTAACGGACATCAATGATAATGCGCCAGAGTTCGAGCATGAAGTGTACCATGCCAATGTGATGGAAGTTGCTGATCCGGGCACATCTGTTTTGCAGGTGGCTGCTTTCGATCGCGACGAGGGTAATAATTCGGCGGTGATTTACGCGCTAGCCGATACCCCGGAAACGCATGCCGAATGGTTTCAAATTGATCCGCACACGGGCTTGATAACCACGCGCGCGCACATCGATTGCGAAACCGAACCGGTGCCACAGCTGACTGTCATTGCCAAAGACAATGGCCATCCACCGCTCTCGTCAACCGCCACAGTGCTCGTCACAATACATGATGTCAACGATAATGAACCGATTTTTGATCAAAGCTTCTACAATGTTTCAGTTGCAGAAAATGAACCGGTTGGACGTTGCATTCTAAAGGTAAGTGCACTGGTACTCATCCTACAGATGGTGAGCTCATTGCAGATTTTCTGCGGTTGCGGTAGTCATTTAACAGTTAGTACTAATTGCAAAAGTGAAATAAGGAAGTAACGAAACTGGACGGGGCAACAGACTGACACTCGCCAATATAGTTAAACCCACCACGGTGGCATCTCTCGTCAAAGTGGCACTACTCCAGAGCTGGGTATTAACACTCACATTTTGAGTGTTTAGTTGGAATAGGAATGTGTGTCCGTATGTGTGTCGTGACAGAAAAGGCAAAATAGATTCTGCACATTTCAACAAATATGCTTTTCAAAGTATTTAGCGGCCGCTTAGTCGATCTACCGGGACGGTTCCTGGCTGGACATTTGCACATTTCTCATTATTTCCACTTAATTAGCTCTGGGCGTAATAAAACTCGGACTTAGCACTTAAAGCCGCTTAAGCCGCCAAGTAGTAAAGTGTCGAAAAACAAAAGCAAATTTCAAGGAAAGGAAATAAGAAACTGAAATGAGTAATTTAGAAATAAAAATATAAAGCCGCCCATGCATGTGACCCTCCGTATTCAAACAGACATCTAAACAAAGTTGATGTGGGAACATAGTGCGATATCTCGTGAGATATCTGCCGCTAATCCTACATGCTCGGGACAACTGAACTGAATGGTGTGACAAGCAAATGGCGTTTAGTTGTAATGTTTTCCTTTCTAAACAATCACTTGAATGCGTATGTAGATATACGTGCAAGGGGACGTTTACAGAAGAATGCACTCAGCGGATATCAAGCAGATAAATTCGTAATTTGAAATACTTTAAGTGCTTGACAGCCATCAGTCTGTTGGAGCAGCTGTTTTTTTTTTTCTTGCAATTTGGTTTGAAATCAACAATTGTTACTGTGTCTCAATCCATTATCATTACATGATTTTTGCTGGTATTGAGCAACAATAACTTTGTTGTTGTTCGGTATGTGACCCTTCACCTGAACCGCACGCCATGCTTTCATTCTATGAAGTTCAATGAGGGATATGGTTGAGCAGGCGTCAAAATTGTTAGTTCAAATGGATCTTCAGCCAAAACATCAAAAATTAGAAAACAGGCGTGAAGTAATTATAATTCATTTTGTTTCAAAAATTGAGCGGTTGTTTATTTTGCTACGGTTGCACACTACAACGACTACATTGCGCAGTGGTTCCACTTGTATGAAATAACGGTCAGAAAGTTGAGTTTTGATAAGTCAAGTGAATTTCAACAAAACAAATTGTATAAATGGTCAGCCCCACTTATGCTGAAATATTCACCGATTTCATCTAAATTTAGTTGCACTTATTGTTATTAGATCCACTTAGAAACTCTTGAGAAAGCTTTTGATTCGATATGGCATGATGGTCTTATTTACAAATTAATAAATTTAAAATTTCCGTTACCACTAGTAAAAATCATAAATTGCTTTTTAAAAAATCGTTACTTTTGCGTGTCTCTGAATGACGAATACTCTGACATGATCGAATTACCCGCTGGAGTTCCCCAGGGATCGGAACTTGGTCCTTTACTGTACATTATTTATTGCTCTGACTTTCCCAAATTAGCCAACTGTTCATATGCCATGTACGCAGACGACATTGGCATATTTTATGCGCATGCATTTGGTAACCAAATCGTAACCAAGCTTCAAGATGCACTACAAAACATGGCAGACTACTTGTGTACTTGGAAAATAAAATTAAACATTGGTAAGACGCAAGCTATCTTTTTCACTAGAAAAAGAAGTCATTGCTTTTTACCAAGTACAGGTTTGAAATTAGGTAGTTATGATATCCCGTGGGCCAATACCGTACGATATCTGGGGGTGATTTTTGATAAAAAAGTATCTTTTTGCGATCATGTAAAGTACATACAGGAGAAAGTAAATTTGGCGATTAAAATGTTATATCCCCTAATAAATAGACGCTCAGGCTTAAGTGATGAAAATAAGCTAATAATTTATAAGTCTATACTTCAGCCAATAATATTATATGCCTGTCCAGCCTGGAGTAATATCGCAAAGTCACATGTTAAGAAACTGCAAATCTGCCAAAATAAGGTACTCAAAATGATGCTACGACTCCCATGGCATTTCTCCACCAGAAAGCTTCATGATGAATCAAAAACTAAGATTTTGTCAGATCAAATACAAAATTTGACTAAAAGATTCAAAATTCGTTCCAGTTTTTCGGACAATCTACTAATAACTGAACTTTCTTAATGTTCAATTAGGCCCTGGTACTTAAATGCGTACAGACAACCCTAGCTTGTAAGATTTATAGCGGAGGTTTTTCATAGTAGTTTTTTCCTTCGAAAAAAAGAAAAAATCGTTTAAAAAACCAAACCTGTGATAAATATACAAATATAACGATGTAGAATTAAGATTTATATCATATTCTGTAAATTGTGCGATAACATAAATATTGTAACGTTTTCTACTTAATAAACTCTTATCTTATCTTAAAAAAAAAAAAACAAAAAAAAACTCTTTCCAACGCCTCAAATCATACAATTATTGTACATACAATACTACAGTATCATCTTCATATAACGGTATTTCCGAGAGTGTACGTTCGGCGGTTTTTATTCAAATTCGTAAAATAATTATCAGTGGTATTTAAGAAAAAGGTTTATATTTCAAAGTCCACCAAAAATTGGTAAACTAATAAAAACGTAAAAGAAGATGAAGACAGGACTTTAAACTAGGTGCCTAGCCAAGATATAATCTAAATGCTTAAAACCCCCACTTGGTTTTAATAAGAAGATTCAGGCTGTAACATCTTTGCGACTATTCTCACGAAAACAAAAAAAAAACAAAAATAAACGAAGGCAATCCGCGCACTTTGTAGCAGTTAATTCAGAGTAAGAATTTCGATGTAAAATTTTCATATTTGTTTGCAGATTTTTTCTTTTATATACAAGATTTCTTGTTTATTTGTGGCCTTTAATAAATAGGTATGATTTATTTTATATTTGACTTACTTACTTGAAATATAATTGTAAAAAATCATATTAAAAAATCAAAGCAACTAGCAGCTGAGGTTATCGACCAAACATTTTTTTCGTATCTTTATAAATACACTGGAAACGTGCAATTTTAATGAGAACTGCTTACTGCTTGATTTTATTATTTTTAATTTGATGTAACGTTTAGTTTAATCAGTTAGCGGATTATCCAGACATTAGAAATTTTAGTAATACACATTTTTTACGCGGCTAGGTATACGTACTACGCGGGCCTTCCCGGCTCTGGCTTGTGGGGACTTGTCAACATAGAAAAATGAGTTTAACAAAGCTCGCCAGTCGTGCTAACCGGCGCCAGTTGGAAACACCAAGTAAAGCCAAGTCTTTCTCCACCTGATCTTTCAAACGCAGAGGAGCCCTTCCTCTTGCTCTGCCACCACCAGCTGGTTCCGCATCGAATATTTTCAGAGCCGGAGCGCTTGTATCTATTTGGACGACATGATCCAGGAAGCGGAGTTGCTGGATCTTTATTCGCTGCACTATGTCTATGTGGTCGTAAAGCTCATACAACTCATTCTTCCATCACCAAAAATCTTACGCAGAATCTTTCACTCAAACACTCCAAGTAACGCCTCATCCGATATTGTCATCGTCCAAGCTTCTGCGCCATACGTTAGGACGGACATGATGAGAGCCTTATAGAGTGCTAGTTGTGTTCGTGGGGAGAGGGGTTTAGTACTCAATTGTCTACTTATTCCTCGCGAATGGCTTTAATTTTTTATTTTTCACATTTGGGAGGAACAATTGTGCATTGGGGTATTGTGCAGTTGCGGCTAAGAAATAGATGCTCGTATGTGTAACGAGCGTTAAAATCACAGTTTCAATTTTCAAATCCATAAAGAAATTCCAAATTTTACAAGCACGGCAGGGTGCTTTAATATGCCCGTTCAAGTTGTGCAAATTAAAATCTAAAACAAAGAATGAACAAATTTTCATCCGAATTTTGTATGAGACAATAAATCCAAGTTTGCAGTAGTTGAAAAATCGCTCTGATTTTTGCCATTATTTTGTGCATATTTGTGCCATACTTTTGTCAGGAATATCCAATTTGTACATTTATTTCACAATGAGTTAGTTCATATATTAATATTCACAGTAATTGTTCTATTAAAATTTCATTTGTCAGGAATATCCAAATGGATTAGAATGAATAGTTTCACCACATGAACTGACTACCGTTCTGCTTCAACGTCAACCAGCGATTGTCGTCAATGCTCTCACAAGCAAACTGTTGGTGACACTTTGAAGTGTAACAAAACCGCAGCTCTCAAATTTTGTGGTTCCGTTAGGTTCCACACGGTGAAATTCGGTAGTACATCGAGAGGTTTCTGCAGCAGCTGTCTGGAGGATGAGGTGGAATCATCTTATCTTTTCTAAACTTATTACTAATAGCGTATATAACAGGTTCATATTTCTCACACATCTGCGATGAATTTCATCAGGGGTATGAAGCTTTTCGGCCGCCGTAGCCGAATGAGTTGGTGCGTGACTACCATTCGGAATTCAGAAAGAGAACGTAGTTTCGAATCTCGGTGAAACACCAAAATTAAGAAAACAGTCTTCCAATAGCAGTCGCCGCTCGGCAGGCAATGGTAAATCTCCGACTGTATTTCTGCCATGAAACGGATCCTCATGAAAATATCTGCGTTCGGAATCGGCTCGAAACTGTAGGTCCCTCCATTTCAAGACGCACACGACGACTACTTAAACCAAAATCGATATTTTACTAGGAAAGCTAGAGAAAATACAGAATTGCATATCGGCGATGAAGAAGTGAAGATAGTGAGTTTCGTTAAGTGGAAGAAACCGTCAACTGAAAAAAATTTTAAAAGTTCAGCGCAATTTTTTAGAAATTCCAACCCTCTCACTTCATTATCCTAAAATTTAATAAGCTAAAAACGGAATACCAAAAATTTTTTCTAGAAATTCGAATTAAAAGCTGAAGATTTGAAGTAGAAAGTTTGTACGATTTCTCTAATTTTTGTATAAAGTTTGAAACCTTTAGAGAATGAGCTAAAGTTTTATAACTGGTAACTTTAACTATACTGGTAAAAATATTGTTGGGCTATTTATGGATATTTGTTGGGCTATTTGTGGATATTTATACATTTTTAACGACTTGCGTTAATTGGGTTTGATTTAGCAGTACTTTGTTTAGCTCCTGCTGTTATTGTTGTTATTTGTAGCTTGGAGTCGGAAACCATCAGTCATCGTAGTCAATATAACCCGACTGAAGATTCTTGTGCTTTCGACAAGATTTACCTAATCTTTCTTAGCTTTATATTTGAAGTTTAAAACCTCTACATGCTGCTTTGATAGATTTCGTGTTATATATCACATTTTTCCTTCACATCATTCTTCGCTATAAACATTTCATTATTGCAAGAACCGACACCCAAATGGGGTTATTTTACATTTCGCACAACCCTTAAAACCGCCTTCTTTATGTCCTTGGCAAAAAAGGCACTTTGGGACAACATCGAAATATTAAAATTCAAGCAATAAAAGACGGGAAAGTAAGTTAGAAGTCCATAGACTTATATAGTCATAAAGAAAGCAAAGTATATTGAAAAATAAATACAAAATAAAAAAATACATTCATTCCGCTTCACATTTTTCTCACAAAATAAAGCGATTTTGTGGATTAACTTTTTTGCATTTTTAAATAGTGGCAAATTGACATATGGGGCGGATGAGTATCGACATAAATATATTACAAAATATGCCCACTTTTATTTACTTCTACGAACAATGCTGAAGTCAATTCGCATTCTGATAACACCTTTTCGGTTTTGTTCTTTAGTCTATTTTCGTTACTAACTTAAGAAGAGTACACAGATGAGTTTAGTCGATTAGTTTACTCTTCAAAGGCCTGGGTGCGCCCTTCTGATGACTTAACTATGAGTAAAGTTTAGTTGAGCCAGATATAATTAAACTTATTCTTCCCTAGAATTCATAATACAGAACTGCAAATAATAATTTCTTAACTTCACCCTTGACGTTTCATTAAATATGTGTTTGTAAAGTAGAGCAGCACTCACATCATAATGGAATGCGTAAAAATCACAGATTTTTTCGAATAAATACTAGACGATATAAAATTTGTTCAAGCATTGGCAGTAATAACACTGGTAATAATAATGGCATCAGTGTGAATACAAAAGGCATAATTGACTCACGCAAAGGGTGGTTGATTGGCCAAGTAGCAGACCAAAAGAAGTAAAAAACAATTCAAGAAGTATATATTAAAACAACTAAGAAGATAAAGAAACGATTCCAAAAAAGCTGCGTTGAGAGTGCTGATTAGCATTCGGTCACAACATCAAGTAAAACGTGCGGCAGACTGACAAGAATAAGAACAATAGGGTAATCACAATAATACACCCAATTTTCATTATGACTCCCCGCTGCGGTCGTGCAAACAATAAATACCACGACATACATACGCAAAATTTCTGATGGAATTTTTATATTTGAAACCGTACCAAAGACGCATAAAATCGAGCAAAATTCGATGAAAAGAAATTAAGATCAAATGTCAGATGGAACAAGTTAGAACGTTCATTTTCATGCCCTATTCCATTACAACTAATATGCGTGAATGATGATTTCAACTATTCCGCTTGGGTATATCAGGCTGAGTAAGAAAGGGAAGATGGACAGTAGAGAAGTGAAAACGTTTGCAGCTCTTTTTGAGTCATTTTCGATTTGTGGACGTAGGTTAATTAGTTAGTTTAATTTAAGTATTATTATTAATTTACTACCATCTGTGATCCATTGTGCCTGGCCACGATCTATAATTGAAAGTTTCTTATTAATTTGATCATTTCCACTAACACATGGGCTAGTCATAGCAGTATATAAATGGGCTGAGAGGAAACTTGAAGACTGCCTACATAATCATATTCATATCAGATCATCGGGGCCGCACCTATTTGAATGTTTCTATTTTCGTATCGAGGTTCAGAAATGGCTAGTTCCGGCTAGAAGGTTGTGAAAACGGGTCTGAGCAATTAAAACCGATATTCGTTTTGTATGTGGCGCTTTTAAAGGCGCAGCCAGACACAAAAACAAATCTACCGACTTCTTCAGTTCAGCTCAGTTCGTTGTGGACTTATTTAAGATAACCTTTTGGTTAGCTTCTTTCCAACGGAACAAATATTATCACGGAGGGGAGATGTCATTTATTTAATTCATCCTAAATAGTAGAAACTAATAAACCTTCAAAACAGTACAACAAATAAAGTTTCGAAGAACAGAATTATTGAAATTTTGTTGTGAACTTATTTTTATAAAAATGCATTGAGCAAAAACTGAATACAGCCGGGTGAGAATAAAAGACATATTTCAACTGCTTGTCATTGCGGACAATTTTTGTAGTGGCTTTGTTTTTTGGTATTTTTGTGCTTTGGTTGATTTGTTGTTGTCGACTTTGCTGCCAGCAAGTCATGCATTGCTGTGAGAAGAAGTGATAAAAAGTATGTTCAGTTCAAAAACCAATACTGACATACACACATGCACACACATACTAATACTTCCAAACAGATACCAAATAAAAAATCGCATTTTATAAAAGAACAAAACGCTACCGTTTATGCCCTATACATTTTTTGTTGTTGCTGTTGTTGTTAGAATTATATGTTGTTGTTGTGACTGTCGTTGCTACCAAAGCGGTGCATCACTATGATGACCTGACGAGTAGGCAACCGACATCACGTTGGAATTGGACCGCCAACCATTGCCGATTACCGTTTGGCGCTTGGCCATGGGGCTGTTCGTTGCTATTCAAAGGCTGAGGGACGCGCAAATTACGCTCACATTTTGGGCAGCTGCGAATGGAATTTCGGCGAACGAGGATAATTGGCATCAAGTGCTGTTATTCATTGTTTCTTAGTTGTGTTTGTTCTTGTTGTTGCATGCTACGTGCAGACATTTCTTATTTTCATTGCTGATCTCTGCAGGCAGCTTGTTGATTTCTTTCGTGGCAAATTCATTTGTTTTTTCATTGTACGTCTGTCTTTTGCGTTAATTTCAACAAATTCAAAGGATAATTGATCCCGTTGATTATGGCTTCCGCCATACATTTTTGAATTTTCTACTGTTAAACTGTAATTCATGTGTACGTATAAGTATTTATTTTATATTTGTTTTTATATTTGTTTGGCAGCCTCTAGCGAATGCTGCTTATTATTATACTTATTACTTATACGCATCACATATCGATATGTATTTTAGGATTGTCTGTAGAGACTGGTGAGATCTGCGATTTGCATAAACGATTTTATTTTTTATAGGCTAGGTTAGGTTAGCCTGGTTGGCAATAAGCCACGCATAGACCTTTTGGTCTCTAGCGATACCAGATGGGGACCGACCTCTATGAATACCGAAAGTAGACATCAGAGAGGGTGTCAGCGCTTTTGGCGAATTTAAGCAGAACTCGGAGATCCGCCTTTGAGACGTCCTCCAGACCCTCAAACAATGGGGCTCCCAGGCATTTTAGACGCGTTTTTAATAATGCCGCACAAACGCACAGAAGGTGTTCTAAAGTTTCCTCAACATCCTCTCTGCCTTTCCTGCATTTGCCCGTGTTAGCAATCCCTATCTTGTACGCTTGTGCAGCCAATAGATTATGACCTGTTAGCATACCTATGATAGTTCTGCAGTCCTTTCGCGAGAGCGTAAGTATGAATTGAGTCGTTAGTTCTACACATGAATTTTGCTGTTTTGCATGTGGTCAGATTAGTCCACCTAGCTTCCACTCGCCTTTTCATGTAGTTGTCCATTTCATTGTATATTGTATTTAGCGGTTTTGGTATGTCGTTCTCTTGTTCAAATGGTAGTCTCACAGCACTTTTTGCTATCTCATCTACTATTTCGTTCCCCATAATGCCTTTGTGACTAAGTACCCAGTAGATATGTAGCCTACTGTTTCCGGCTAGCCTTTCTATGGCCTCCCTGCTCCGTCGAACATTTTTGGACTTAATACAATATGAGCTTATTGCTCTGTCCACGTATATATTAATTGTTGAGTTCTTTCCTATTCTAGTGTAGGCTAGCTCTGCGGCTTTCCCCACAGAAAAAAATTCCGCTTGGAAAATATTGCTGTGGTCTGGCAGCTTGATAGGCTGCCTTGTCCCTAGTTTTGAGCAGTGAATACCCGCTCCCATTTCGTCTAAAGTTTTAGAGCCGTCTGTATAGATGTGAACAGTTCTATGGCCAGGTTTCATGCCCTTGTGCCATCCCTCCTCTTCCATTGTGGTGCGAAAACTTCTCTCCCAATTAAAGTACGGAGTCATGTAGTCTGTGTAACTTGAGCTCCACTTTCCTATTGAGCTGTGCCCGAAGGTTCTGCAGGTGAATACCCCAGCAACCACTAGCCTCCTCGTGGATTTCACTGCCAAGTTTTCCGCCATAAGGTCAATCGGTGGCATGCTGAGTATCATTCCCAGCGCCGCCGTTGGAGTGGTTTTCATCTCTCCTGTTATGCACAGAATAGCGCGCAGCTGAATCCTTTCCAGTGGCATTAAGTATGTTAGTTTTCTTGTCGCAGTCCACCATACTAAGGCGCCAACAGCAATATCGGTCTAACTACTGCCGTGTAGCACCAATACATCCGAGAGGGTGATAGACCCCAAGTAACGCCCAGCATTCTTTTACATGCGTACAACGCATTACTGACCTTTTTCACCCTTTCCTCAACATTGTGCTTCCACAGCAATTTCCTGTCTAGTATTACTCCGAGGTAAATTGCATGATCTTTGAGAAGTGGTTCGTTGTTGCCCAGCTTCGGGAGGTTCTACGTCGGGACCTTGTACTTCCTGCTGAAAAGTACCATGCCCGTTTTTCCGGCGATTATTCCTAGCCCTGCACGAGATGTCCATTGTTGTACCGTTTGAAGTGTGTTATTCATCACATCCCTTATGGTGTCCAGGTACTTTCCCGTAACTACTATAGCTATGTCATCTGCATATGCCACTAGTTTTGGTGCCCCTCCGTCAAATTTCTTGAGCAGTTCGTTTGCTACAAGTAACCATAATAGCGGCGATAGTACCCCACCTTGCGGAGTGCCTCTGCATGCATATTTGGTGACGCTCGTATCGTTCCATTCCGCTCTTATCTTCCTGCTAGCTAATAGCTGCCTTATCCATAGATAAATCGCGGATTGCACATTAAGTGACTCTATGCTATTTAAAATATCATCTTTCGTCACGTTGTTAAAGGCCCTTGATATATCTAGAAATACTACTAGAGCACTGCCGTCACTGGGGGTGTGTTTAGAAAAAAAAAAGATGTGTTGATGATATACGAAAAAAATTAACCAATGATTCTTCGTTGTCGTGTGCTTGTACGTGTTGGTGAATATATGTGAAATAATTGCGCATAGTTCGGCTGCCGAATCTCCCAAGTGACGTGGCAGTCAAAGTTCGCCTTACAATTTTCTTTTTCACCGTAGCTAAATAGCAAACCTGGATATCTATAATTCTTGGGCTACACCAATAAAAATCTTTTCACCATGGAATACTTAGTGAATATATTTGAAGTAAGAAGATTCTCTGCTTCTCTGGATTGTGCGTCGTGATATTTTTTTCACAAATGGAGGGATCTACAGTTTTAAGCCGAATCCGAACGGCATATATATCTTTATGAGGAGTTTCTTCCTGGCATAAATACACGTTGAGGTTTTGCCATTGCCTGCCGAGGGGCATTATTTGATGTTCATGCACGGAGATTCGAACCTGTGTATTACCGAATTGTACTCACTCACCAATTCATTCGTGTATAACGGGCAATTTATTGCTTATAATTTCGGAGCGTGAATGGCCAAGGGCTTACGTGAATTTATATCACTTTCTTCAAGTTCATTTTCATTCTTGTGTAAGCCGTGTCATCGTTGTTGATTTTTTAACCAGGGCAAATTTGCCCATAGAAACTTGGTTTAACGATTGACAGAATGAGTGAAATGCACTCTTTATTTTACTTCATGGGTTGCTTGAATTCCACCAATTATTGTTTTAAGTTTTCAATGTGATTGCTTCGCAAATCAAACAAAAGGCTTAAGTGAGTTACTCCACTTGCAATACATTCAGATTCGCTTTACATACAGACTTCTTTAAAAGGAAGTGGATAATTCTCCAAGCTAGAATTAAAAACAAATTATGCAAATTTCGAAAGAAGGTCATTTGATGGTGAAACATTTTAATCAACAGCAACTAAAGCAACAACAAATACCACCAATAATACTACAGCCATGTCATTGTCTTACCAAGCTGCTATGCAATTCCGTTTAGAACAGTCCAGTTCAATTTGGTTCAGTGCAGTTCGCAAAATTCCATGGAATTACATGTTGCGGCGCTTGCACCGTAAAGCACGCCACCCCACCGCCAAATGCTGCCGCAGCTATGCACGACTATGCTTGCTGTGTATACCTGTGCTTACTAATATTGTTGCTGTCATTCTACTGGATTGCTGGAGTTGCTAGCAGTTGATGTTGTTGCAGTTGCATTTGACGCATTTCAAAACATTTTTGTTGTTGTATTTAAGTAAACCTATTGAAAAAAAGAAATTGTGGGAAGCATTCATGGGCGTAGGCATACTAAAAATACGTGTGTGTGTGTGTGCGTGCCAGTGTTGCTGGCATTGATGTTGGTACGCGCATTGTTTGGCCAATTTGTAATTTACTCCCACAACAATGAGTGGAAAATAGTGGAGGTTTAATTCCCACTTACAGATTACATGCCAATGCCACTCAAACATTGTTACTCACAACTGAATGTGCAGTGCCTTAAAGGTAAAAATGCATACATACGAACAAATAACAGCGTTTAAATGCACTTGAAGGGCAGTACAGAACTTGCCTGCTGATATATTACTATCTGCTGCCGTTTACTAGCTATCTCAATGTTGTTCTTGCCTCAAATAAATTCCAGACGCACTGATATTACAATAAAAAGAAATATATTTTTGTTTGCTTCTTTTTCATACACTCATATGTATGCACAATAACAACTGCCGTCGGCCAAGCGAGAGAACTGGCGAGTAGCCCAGCATTCGATTCTCTTCTAGAACTGAGTAGATCTGAATAGAGTTACTGAAACGCTGACCAAGTGAAAGAAATAATTTGAATGGATTAGAAAATGAGAAACGGCAATAAAATCATAAAACGAAAACAGAAAATAATAAAAAATGGATAGAAACGAATAATAAAGCCAAACTTAAAGACAAAAACAAAAACATTCTTCTTGTTATTCAATCCAAATGACGTTTGCAGGTTTGAAGGATTCTTTTGCCACAAGTAGTAAGTGGAGCTACTTAAATTATATAAAAAAAATCTGGCGAAAGTAGTTTTTTCTTAGTGATATCAGAAGGAAAACCTAAAAAGTATAAATGGAATAGAACAGGAAAGAAAAAAGATATATCTTAATTTAAGGATAATGCTATACGTGGTTAGCGAACAGGTAGCATCTAATTATGTCTCCCAATTTATTTTATAGTTCCATTTAATTTAGTACAAGACATTCTAAAAGGCTGCATGCTACATATGTACATATTTTCATACAACACTTTTCCATAGTTTGGCTTAGCACAGAAATTCACCACACCTTTAGCCCATAACGATATGCAAACACTCTCTCTCCCTCTCTCTTTCAGACACATACATCTACTCTCTTCACTCTATTAGACTCTCGTTGCCTTCTACTCGTTTACTATGCGATCAATTCCTTTTGCGCTAGGTGCTTTACCAAATACAGCAACGAACAGGTTGGTTGTTCCATCGCTAAGCTCGTGTTTCCCCCATAACCCATACGAATCGTCTGTATGCTCGTTCCAATCGCTTGTATACAACATGCGTTGTTGGTCTGCCACATTTTTTGGTATTTCGTATTTTTCTTTTCTTCATTTCCCTTTTACTTTTTCCTCCGAATAACCATAATATGGCTCTGCAACCCCTTCTCTCAACCTCTTTCAGTCTTCACTACACTCAACTCAACTCATTTCCAACTCCAACTTAAACTTGTATTTGTTGTTTAAAGCAAAACGTCAGCAAAAATCATGGCTGACTGGCTGACCGGCGGGCTAACGGAGTGGCCGCGTTGTTTCGCTGCTGGCACACAAGTAAAAAAGCCGGTTTTAGTTAATACTTTATTGTTGTTTCGTTTATTTTGTTCACTAGCAGCGCCTTGGCGGCAAAGGTAGGCCTGCCGTAAAGCTTAGACGCTATCAAATCAAAAAGAGCCAACGTGCTGAGCAGTGAGTATTAGAATTGGCAGGTAGCTCGCCACTAACCTCTACTTTGAATCTAGGTTTTTGCGTATAAATTTGTTTAAATTTTTTACTATTCAATTTAACAAATTTGAGTTTCATTAAGGCCCATAAAGTCCATTGAACGCCTCAAAAAAATTTATGTTTCTAGTTTCGGAATAGATCTAAAATCAGAGAATACTTTATGTCGCAAAGAAATTTAGAGAAAAAAGAGGAAGTTGTTGGTAGTTGAAAAGTTTTTCTTAGCTTCATAAAAAAAATAGTTGAGGAAAATTCACTCTTTGCGTTTTAAATACCATTCATTATCAATGTCTATTCTGACATTAAAATATTACTAAAAACTACCGTTTAAAGCCTTGCCAGTACCCATACAAAGTGTTTGAATTTGGGATTATTTATTATGATATTGCGCCTTGTTGTTTTCCACAAATGGAGGGACCTTCAGTCTTATGCCGCCTCCGAATGAAAAAATTTGACAACCTTAAGATATTTATTCCGAACTTCGTATTATCTTTGTGCTACTTGGTTTGTGCTTCTCTATGCAGAGTGGGGTACGATTGACGAGAAAGGCAGGCAGAGATCATATCAAATCGCTTGCACTTAGAAGCTTGTCTCTTTTACATTGGCAAAGGGGCATAGGGCTTCAACTGCCTTTGCTAAATATAAAAGTTTAACACTAAAATTTTTTCGGAAGAAAAAATTGCGGAATATTTAATTTAAAAACTTATCCTTGAGTATTTTCGCCTACAAAAAGCAACCAAAAAACAAAACACTTCAATAGCAGCAATTTTTTTCTCGCACACGCAATTATTCCAACTTTGGCCGATTATTAGTTTGGTGTAAAACAAAATTTTTGATAAAGCTTTTAAAGAGAACAAAGAGGTGCAATTTATTCTTTGATTTCAGAAATATAAAAGCCGCTAGAAAATATTCGCTGCTGGGAAAAAATTAGCGTATGGTGATTTTTTTTTTGATATTATATTTACAATATTTTTCGAGCTAATATTTTTAGATATAATTTTTAAATAGTTTTCTATTCAATCTTCAAAATTTAACAAATTTTCGTCTAAGTTTATAATTTTCTAGTATGTATTTTTACAAAACTTGTATGTTCTAAAATTTGATTAAAACAAGTGCAAGTTTCAAACGGCTAAAAAATCACGTTGAATTTTTCGATTTTTGTTTGCTGATGACTATTCTTTCATTGCATAATTCGCAGGGACTCTTCGGCTAGAATGGGGAACCACAAAATAAAAACAACCACAATTTCCACACAGAGAACATCACCGTATAGAATTTTCATGTTGTTGGACCTCAGCAGTTCTCAATTTTTATGTTGAGTGCCTTCACCGCGATTTATTTATTTATTTATATCTATAGCACAGAGTAAGACTAAGGTCTTTCAATAGTATGTACTGCAACATGAGTATATTCTCGTACAACTAGAATGATTTTAACATGAAAGTTTCTTAATCTAAATTTTTACACCAGAAGGATTTAGAAAAAAAGTAGTAATTACAGAATATAGTGAGAAATTTAGGAATTAGGACATTCAATGCAGTCAAACACTTTTAAAGTAATTATAGACTTGTGTTGTAGTTAAATCTGTTAAGTCCAGCTTTGGTGGATAATGTAAGTTTGCACATAAATATGCAATTTCCAGCAGACAAAGAACTGTTAAGGTAACATCCCAGTAACCTTGTTCGCCAGGCAGCGATATGACCATATCTACTAATCCCATATATATACATACCGCGTGGCATTATTAATTGCCACATTAAGTTTATGGCAGGATGTAGAGTCATATATGTATATACCAATCACCAGAGAGTAGATAATGAGAGGCATAATTAGCTGGAGAACTACGAGTAATTTGCGCCTCGTTTTCTCTGGCGTGAATGTTGCAGAGACTCTCAGCTTACGCAATGTTGCTTATGCAATGTAGCAATATTCTCCACAACCCTATTTATATGATCAGCACAGGTAAGTTTTGTGTTAAGGATAAACCCCAAATTGATTACCTTATCCGTAAAGGTAAGGGAGGCGGCCGCCGTGGCCGAATGAGTAGGTCCCTTCATTTGTGGAACAACAACAAAAACAACCAAAAAGGGTATACGCGCCAATTATATATATAATTGGATGACTATACGGATGAGTTTTAGCGAGATGGCATTATCGCTACAGCATTAGACTTTATTTCGGATAGAGCTTTCAGGATATTTACCTCATAAATTGAAACTGTCCCTTTAGAGTAGTACAAGATAAGGAATCTTTTAAAATAGGAGCACAATTTGTTTTCTTACCAACACTAATAAATAGTCATTAAATTCATCAAGGTCAATCTCACATTTGGGACTTTCCTTCCTATGAATTTTAATTAGGCGGCGCTACAGTTTTTTTGTTGGAAGTGACGTATCAAGTTTTGATTAACTGTACCAACGTTTTGCTCTCATATTATTGCAGTGGTTTCATTTCGGATTTCCTTGTACCGGCGCCAAGAAGTATCCGTCAAGTTTTTTCTTCACTTAGCATAAAACTTATTGCGTTTTCTAAGGGCAGCTCGAACTTTCGAGTTGTACCAAGGACATGAACTATTCAAAACATTTACAGAACGAAGCGGAACATGCATGTTAAATAACGGGGATAAGTTACGGTTGAGGAAGTCAAGTTTATTATCAACAGCACTAAGAAACCAACATTGATTCCAATTTATAAAACCCATGTCTGATTACAGAGAATTAACATTCAGCGATTTAAAATCACGGTACTCTGAAGTACAAAATATTAAGTCATGGTCAGTGATAAGATCAGCTTGGTCGAATATAAGAATATGTGACAAGTCACATATTTGAGATACCTTTTTTCTCTTTTTTTGCATCATGGTTGACACAGTGGTGCCCATCTGGTTTGCAAAGAACGATGCATTCGGTCACGCCTCTGCTATCATTTACTGATAGCGAGTGAAAGGGCAGAGCATGCGCGCTGTAGGGATCTTGTGATTTTGTAGTTGTTTTTTACAAAGCTAAATAAACTTTTTTCTGACTCAGAGCTATTGAAAGTGTTTGTAAATTTTTAAATACTATTTTTTGAACTTTCTACTTGTAGCAGTTGTGGGCAAACAATTCTTTTTGTCTTAAACTATGCCGATTTTTCAGTAATTCTCTTGTTTTGGCTATTCTATCATATAGGTATGCTGCCATCATTATTATCTATAACTCGTAGATGGTAGAAGAAATTGATAATAACCATAGGGGGTGGAATGCGCGTCTTTATGAGGACTTTAGAAGAACACTCTCCTACTAACTCGTTAGAAAATATCGAATTCGGGGATATTGTGATAACCGGGACTGCAAGTTTACCGAGAGCTGATCATTAGGAATCAGCTTTATTTAATCAGCCAGGATTTGGTTGCAAAAGATGTCACGATCAAAATACTATAATACCACGACTAACTAAGAAAATACGGCATGCTTGCTAAAATCATAACGGAAATATGATATGAGCTACTATGTTTCACACGGCGTCACCCTTCGCCGTTAGATACACTGCTTACCCCCAGGAAGTCCTTATAAACTCTAATACTAATCTTACATTCCATTTCAGTATCCTAATCATCATCCGATTGCCATGTAATTTTGGTGAGTTTGGCGATTTCGTTCATACTCGTGATTTATATTTATATTACTATTTAAAAAACGTGTTTGAAAACTGAGTCCGGTGGGTGATATAATTCAATTCAACAGATTGGTTGAAATATTTAAATGTCACGCATGTGACTGGTTCGGGGGGCTGTAGCCTTAGCCAGATATTTATATACTTGTCCAATCAATCTTCTTTTAAATTTGGAACGTCTAAATAAAGATACCGTTCGTGTACTGTAAACTATAGCTTTGTAGTATGCTTTTCTCAAAGCAGCAAATACAAGGTGTTAAATCTATAATTGACACATGAGAACTTTGTATAACTTTGACTGTTTACTCAAAAGTTGGCGCAGTACAATTTTTACCATTTAGCGGGAAATAGTCACAGAACGCGCAGAAATCGTAAAATGTTTTTAGAAAAACTCTACGAATGTCTTAACACAGACTCAAGAGTGATGGAGAACATTTCATTTTCAGCGGAGGGGAAATTAATAAAATTGTCGGTTCGGGGATACTGAAAATCCGTGAATCGGTCATGAACAACTTCTGAATGATGATTAAAGTCACTTTAGCCTTATTAAGCTACTATTTACAGCATTTGTTTGTTCTACATTAGAATATGCCGTGTTTATTTGGAGGTAATATATTGGTGGTATCTCTATCGACAGAATTGAACAAGTTCAAAAAGATTTTCTTGAATATCCCCTCTCTTCCCTAAATTTCTCTGATCCTGATCTCGAATACTATTGAATTTGATTTTACTTTATCTAAGCTATGCTTTTCCGCTCAACCAAACCATTTATTGTAATTTAATTTTTCGATAACGATATTTGTGTAATATGTAGTTAGTAAGAATAATTGTAATTTAACTTTTTTTTCTTTTTGTTAAATATACTTTCGTTATAAGTAGACAGTAAGAACAATTGCTTGTTGATTTCAGAATAAATAATTGGGCTATTATATTTCGAGGATGATGGATACCGTACTAACATCGATCCGTAATCATCGAAATATGGCAGCCATTTAGCGTGGAAAATCAGTATTGGTTCCGAGAGGATAGCGCAACATGCCACATGGTGCGGTATACCATGAATTTACTCAAAATAATTTGCTCACGGCGGCTCATCTCCAAATACGGTGATTTTGACTTGTCCCATCGTTCGCCCAAATGACACCGCCGGCTTTTCCCTGTGAGGCCACTTAAATTTCAAACATTTAACTTTCTGTAGGCCAGTGTTCGCGAGAAAATCCCAGAAATACTCCGAAGTATTATGGAAAATGCAGATATAAGAGCTCAAATGGGCGTCATTGGAAATTGGGGCCACCTCTTCGGTGTTGCTTTTGGATATTTTTCGTAGTTATGACTGAGGAGGAGATTTCGAGAAAGTTTAGACGAAATTAATCCTTTGGTAAGAAATAGTATGAACTCCTCCTCCTATTTGTGGTATACGTCTTGATGTTGTTCCGCAGATATTTTTATGAGAAGCTTTTTCATGGCAGAAATACACTCGGAGGTTTGCCATTGCCTGCCGAGGGGCGACCGCTATTAGAACAACTTTTTCTTAATTTTGGTGTTTCACCGAGATTCGAACCTACGTTCTCTCTGTGAATTCCGAATGGTAATCACGCACCAACCCATTCGGCTACGGCGGCCGATACTTGTATCAAAATTTTACCGTATCGGGCGGGCAAGGACACGCACACAAGTAAAGGCATACATACATACTTCTACGTACACTCATTACCGTACGCTTTGTGAGTGAGTTGTTCGTATATGTCTGTCGCTTTTGCGGGAAAGCCGCAATAGCCACAAGCATTGATTTCAATCAAAACATCAATAAACTTTACTGATATGTACAGCAGCAACAACAAGAATGCAAAACATAGCAACAAGGCGCAACTGCGGGTACTGCTGCAAACCAAGCGCCGCAAGTCAAGGAGCGGTTATAAGCAACCTACTTACACAAACTCAAGATGGTTGTAATTTATGCACCCACATATACATACGTAAATAATATGTACGTAAGTGTATCCACATGTATGACAATGTTTATATAAAACCTTTGTGTGTGGTGATAAATTTGCAAATGAATTCGTAAAAGTTGTACTCTTCACAAGTGCATTACGTTAGGGGTATTGTTGGGTGATGCAACGGGGGTGCAAGAAAAATGCGGCTGCTGTTGCCACTGACACTGCAACTGCAATGCCTTCATAGACATTAATAAACTTAATGAAAATAATTCTAAAGTATTAGTGTAGCAGGAAAATGGCATTGCACCAAAGAAAGCCACCACTTTGGCGGCTAAAACGGGTCGGCACACACACGCACACATATGCATGGGTATATGTCAGCGCACACATACATATGGTTATGGCTATTTGTTTCTACTTACAATACTACTGTCACTGTGGTCATTACACACAACCATTTTTCTTCTCCGTCGATCTATTGACGTGGCTGTTATTGAGGTAAATGCATACGCGTGCGCGCTTTGCCGCCATTCTAGACCATCGAACCGTCCAAACTGACAAGTGATCATGCCGAAGCAAACCGGATCGGATCGATATGCATACGCAACGGTGCAATGCTAACTACATTGCATTATGGTATGTATGTATGAGGGCACCACCATATATTTTAGTATTTTAGCCTTTGTGTGTGTGGAAGAGTAAAAATGTAGCGCATCACAACAACCGCAGGGCATTGGCTACTGCATTTACATAATAGCTGAAGAAAAATTAACGAAGAAGGGCCAAGAAGACGCATATTGATATGCACGACGCTGTGTTCACGTGAAAGCAAAGACAAGAATTGCGCGTGATTTAAAATAACAATATCAATATGGAATTACCACCTAATGTCGAATGCAACGCTAGTTGTATGTATATAAAGGGGCTTTGTAATAAAACCTGACAAACATTTGTAGGTTCTGTATATTAGTTAAGAATTTTTTGGGTGGCAAATTCACGTCCGCTTCTAAAGAGCTAAAGTGAATAAGTGAAACTTGGCGGACTTAAGCGCGTCTACGTTGTAAATAATTCTTCTTCTTAGTGATGAAGAAACCGCTTAAGATATTTGGGGCGGGCTCAACAAAGCGTGCAAACCATTAATCCTTCCACCAAGTGATGTCAAGTTCTCTAACATTTATCTGACTAATGCAATAGTCCCTAAATCCTCGCCTCTTGAGCACTTCAAAGTCCATCTAGTCGATCTTTCCTCTGCCCAACCTTCTACGCGTCTGATGAGTTATTATCAAGGATGATAGATTACCAGGTTTGACCATCAGCTATGGTGAAAAACGAAATTATGAGAGTATCTACGACTGCCACGTCATGAGGGAGACTCGGCAGCCGAATTCTGCACGACCATTTCTCATGTATTCACACACTCGTCCAATCAGTCGTTGTTCAGATGGCAACGAAGTAACATAAGCGTAGGCTGTGTTGATTTTATTTTTTTTTTTTTTCGTAAAAAACTGTTGTCATCACCTTTGATAAGTCAGCCTATCAGCTGATTCTTTTAAATCCGGCTCTCAGGTTTACGGTCAGATCTGGCCATACCTCTAAAACTCTTTTCATCATGAGTAATTATAATGAAAAAAATACTAACCCCAGACGTTTTTGAAAAAAATTGGTGCTTAGGCAATTGATCTTTCACACCATCAGGTCTACTAGTTTTGTGAGTGGAGGTGCATTATTTGCAAGTGCCCCTCTGATACAGGCACAATCCAGCTAAATGAAGAACTCCACTCTCGCGGAATCATTAGGAGCTAATGGCGATTAGTTCTTGTTCACTACAGAACTGCTACAGCGATTAATGGTCGCTCCTACGGCGCTGGTTTTCTTGACTCCTAAGCTGTTTTGAAATTCTAGCTTCTGTGTCGTTAATTGTTGTCCATTTGCTGATAACGCTCAGCATGTAGCCCATAATTGCATACACTATAAACTCTTCTCCATCCGCTGCTTTCCATATGTTCCTTTGAAAGTTGAACAGTGGGTTTTCAAAGAAAACTTAGTACCTATCTTCTTCCACTTTGCTTCATTACAGGATCGGTCTTGCGTTTGAACTTATTGAGATATGACTTGAATAAGTTATGTCCACTCAAAAATTTTCATAGATAGACGTCTGTCGTGAATTCTGCTTTTGAAAACAGCGGTATGCTTCGTGATCTTTGGTAGAGTTGTCCTATTTCCCTTACCACTCAATCATTGCGCAGGGTACACTAAAATTCCAATCAGTTGACATGCATTCGCTCGATCCTATACTGCACTGAACTGATGCATGCATTTTGCCATTTTCTCCGCCTGATTTCCATAACTCAGTCGTCTTCCGTAGCTTTGTTGTTTCTTGGACGTACTACTGTCAGCTAATGGAAGGTTAATTCCGTCGCCAGTGACTGGATAAGGGGGTCTACATATTCTCTGTAAATTTTGCTAATGTCAATATTAAAGAAAACTATTTATTTCTTCGTATGCATATTTTCTTGTTTGTGTTTCAAAATCCATATCAGATATGTTTGCCAAAAGTTAATTTATTCACTTTGCCAGAGTAACAATGACATTTTCATCCTTTCATTGTTTTTGGAATTTGGTCATCTGATTGTCAAAATGAGAATATTAACAGACAAATTAATCAACAAAAAAGAAGTAGAGCACTTTGACATTCGAACCAGCAATCGCAGGAAAAAGCAAATCAGCTGCTATGCGACATCAACTTGTGTGAACTTGCCTCGGGCCTATCACTCTAGTCAAGAGGATTACAAACTATTGATTTGAAGTATTTCTAAGTGCCTACTGATGTTGTTGCCAGTGTAGAAAATGGTAGTGAATACCGATGCTTATGACGGACCCCTGTAAAGAGCGGACTTCATCAGCACTGTCACTCCTTCGACGTGACGGATTCCACTTCCATGTCCACAGGAGCTTCCTCTACTGTGGGCCTTACTTCTCCCAGCGCTTCCGGATGTGTAGGGGCATCTCCTCTTGCATCGGTTTGGTAGACCTTAAGAATTACCTTCTCTAAGCCATAGTTGATGGCCCCCTTTGCTTCAGCGAGAGGACTGAGAGACTCAGCATTCAGCAGAATCAGCGCTTGCCGATAAGATCCCTCAGTCTTCTCCACCTTAACCACCCTCCAATTGAGAACAAAAACAAAATTATGAGACATTTTAAAAAAGAATGGTGGCCGCCGTAGCCGAATGGGTTGGTGCATGACTACCATTCGAGAGTGCGTAGGTTCGAGTCTCTGCGCATGAAAGAGCAAACAGAAAAACGTTTTTTTCTATATTAATAGAGGTCGCCCCGCGGCAGGCAATGGCAAACCTCGGAGTGTATTTCTGCCATGAAAAAGCTCCTCATAAAAAACATTTGCCGGGACTACAGGCCCTTCCATTCGTGGAATAACAGCAAGATACACACCACAAATAGGACGAGTAGCTCGGGCAAATACCTAACAGAAGCTTAAGCGTCAATTATATACAGGTAACCCTCCTATAACGCGCTAGACCGTATTGTATGAGACCCAGAGCCAGTACAAAAAAGAGCTTATATTCCGAAAACTTATTAAAAACAAAATATTTTTAATTCTACATAAGCCACTTAATTTTTATTAAAAATATAAATATAGGTTGAACCAAAAAAAAAAAAAACATTTATTTTAGCTTAACACAACTCCAATTCAATAAATTTTTTCGCCAGTATAGTCAACCAAGAATGCTATTTCGGTGGAATGATATCGCCTTCACTTTCACAACTTTTTCTGCATTTAAAGCTCTTGCATCTGCATTCTCTCTTAAAAATATCTGTAATTGTACTTTGATAGCTGGTTCCTACCAGGTAATTGTAAATTTTCTCGAAACCGTGTTATAAGATGCCGAGTTGAAGAAGGGCTACCTGTATTTATTTTTATATACGGCTCAAGCCGTCAAAATTTCAAAGTTCTTGCGACAAATGCTCTAATCCTATACAAATCGATGTTTTTACATACTCGCTTACTCAGCTGTCTAACTAATCATAAAATCAACTACACAACAATTTGTCTAAATCAAATCGCAGCAGATCAATAACTCCTTGACGAATTTGGTAGTGCTCCAACATTTTTGCAGTCTTTGGTTTTTGGTTTTTTTTTTTTCATTTGGCGACAGCAGTCGTAGCCTTCAGACTTCGGCGGCAGCTATGGGCATCATTTAAAATTATCAGTCGGCAAAAATCAATCAAACTCATACAACACTCGCATACCCACTACAATAGCCATACAAGAAAAGAAAATAACATTAATAATTATGTGCGAGCGATTGAGTATTTTCAAGAAGTAAGCAACCGTAACGGCGGCGCGCACCCATACCAGCGAACCTCATTAACCTATGTGTGTAGTGTTTGCTTTGCTTTGCTTTGATTTGGTTTCTGGCGTAATCGAAGTGATATCTACAAACTGCGCTTAATATGTGCATATATATATATATGTGTGTCTGAGCATGTAGGTACCAACAGTCATAATACCCTTATATTTAAAGGGAAACTGAAAGTGTAATGATTGATGATATTGCTGACGAGCCAACTTGTTTTGAATAAAAGACTTTTGCTGCGAACCTGCGCTTTGACGTACCACTTGCACGTATTTACATATATCTAGCATATATCCCTTTTAGCAATTTTATTTTTTTCTATTGGCAGTCAAATACATTAAAATGAGTTTAAGGAAATCTAGTCATACGGCATCTTATTTTAGTCGTCTGAAAGCAATACTTGCTTAATAAATTCCTTATGAAAATTTTGAATTTTTTAATTTTCTTTACCATCAGCCATTAAAATTTTTAACCATTTGCATACTAAAACTCATTTAATCTTAACTCTCCAAACTTAGCATGAGTTCTTAGTGAAAAAATATTGGTGCTGTTGTTTGACTGGTGCCCATACTGACCATCTGTTTTATCGATCAAAGTTATAAAAAAATGCACAAACAAAGTCCATAGCTAAGTCGAAACGTTTTAAGAATTTCCGTTGAAAAACGTGCAACTCTTCAATGAACCTCTCTCTCCAAATATTTGCTACAGCCACACAATATACCGTAGAGTAAAATCGGTTGGCGCTGCAAAATCAACATCAAGCAATGGACAGCATGTGGGTTACGGGGGTGTATGCAACATATATGTATGCTATAAAAACTGGAAGCCAAAAAGGACACATTTGTGAAATAAAAACAAAAAAGCAAAACACAATTGAGGAAACAATAAAAATAGTCGCTGCCACTAGTATTGCCAAATGCTCAGAATGCAAAAGCTGATCTTTGCTTATGTGAATGTTGTATGTTTATGTACTGAATGCACCGAATTCACTGTATTCAGTGACCAAGCATTCAAACTGCGGCTGAGATAGAAGTGGCGGCTATTGCTAAGACTGCCTGCAACTGCGGTTGTATCTGCCACTAGTCGTATGCACAAGATTGCGGCGATATGGACGAACAAGCGGTTCACCACTTCTCAGGTTCGGCATACCAGTTTTAGAAATCGTATTAGTATAAGTGCATACTTACGACGTTCCCGTGACTTTAAATTAGATAATTGAATGCAGATGTCATAAAATTTATTTAGCTGTGGAGATTATGAAAGTCGCATATAAATTGTAAAGCAAAATCAGTTCCAATATTATTACTAATGTTTAATTATATGATTATGTTTTGAAAACTTCTACAATTCTTGCACTACTTAAAACAAATTTTCAATATTTCGGTGGCGTAGTTTTCAGCTGCACTGCCGGTGTATAATTTTACTCCGTTTTGCGCTGTTACCTTTAGTTGTGAAAGTGGTACCATAGTTTGGTTAATAGGCAACCAAAAAAAGTAAGAAAAATATGTGAATAAAATAAAAATATGTTTATTGGTTACACCAAAAAAAAAAGGAAGTAAAACTTTTATATATACTTGGAACACAATAATCCACTAATTCTCTTAATGTAATTCAATCTTGTGCAGACAGTAACAAGGGACACAGTGAGCTAGAGAGTCAATGGTATTTTACAAAACGTATCTTAAATTTTAATAATATCTATAAAAACACAGCGCAAACTTATGTGGCAATAATATTATTTTTAGAATTTTTTTATAATGGATTGAAATTAAAATTTTTGTATACATTTTTATTATTATCCGGTCAATCCATAATAAATGTAAAAAAAGTGGTGATTTCGCTCACATTTTGCATTTTTACTGCGTCTTTTCCAAAAAAGTGTTTGAAAATAACGGAGCTCATTTTGTTCTATGGTAATTTATTGGTTCAGATTTTATACTTCGGATATTACTGGTACTTGCTTGGTAATTTAAAGGATCATTTTTTATTTTTATTTTATTGAGTCAGTTTTCAGTATACTCTTTATCAAGGTAACATTTCGCACTAAAAAGATCATTTGCTGCTTTTTGTTTGTTCCATTCAGCTGTGAAGTACATGATGTTACCAAGGAAAGTCAACAAAGAGAAAATTCAAGTAATTTTACAGTTTTTCTTTGATAAAGGTAAAAATGCAAGGCAGGCCCCGGAAATTGTGAATGGTGTTTATGTTGGCGGTACTGTAACAGCGTATTACAAGCAATTTTGGTTTCGTCGATTCCGTTAGGGAATTTTTTATGTTAAAGGAAATGTTGATAATGTGGATAAAATCACAAAAATTACCTCAACGTCGGTATGTTAGAAATCGTAGCGTTGCCCAGAATCTAAAGATCGACCATGAAACAGTATTAAGCCATTTGCGCAAACATTTTACGGATAATGGATTTCTTTTTCCCCATACTATAAGTAATATAATTTCTTTACTTAGGTTAGTTAAGGATCACTTTAGGTTACTTTAGGATCAGTTAAGAAGCTGGAGAGGGTACAAAGGTCTGCCCTCATTGGAATCAGTGGGGCGCTCCGTACCACTCCTACTCTAGCGCTTAACGCTATGCTGAATGTGGCGCCCGTGGACATTGTAGGAAAACTACCGCTGCACGCGCCGCAATCAGATTAAGGTGTTCGGGCCATAGGCTAGACTTAAGTTACGGACACTCTAGCATTCTTAAAAACTTTGAGTTCATCCCTATGGTGCTGGACCACTGTACACCCACGCTAGGTCCGAGCGGACCTTTTTCTACTCACATTCCCTCAAGGGATGAGTCGGCGGGGTGCAACATTCGGCGGCAAGGCATGGCAAACATGTTCACGAGTGGCTCGAAATTCGACGGAAGGGTTGGTGGGGGAGTATTCTGTAAGGAGCTTCTCATCAAACTTAAATTTAGGCTCCCGTACCACTGTAGTGTTTTCCAAGCGGAGGTATCCGCAATTAAGGAAGCGTTGGACTGGTTGCTTAATTCGGTAATTACCGTTAAGGAAGTAGATATTTACTCCGATAGCCAATCGGCAATTAGGGCCTTGGGCTCGCTGTTTGCGCGTTCGAGATTGGTCGGGGAATGTCTGGCTTCTCTCTCGATTGCATCCGAATACTTCGTCATCAGGCTCATTTATGTTCCCGGGCACAGCGGCATAGAGAGAAACTGTTGGGCTGATGAGCTGGCTAGACAGGGAACTTTGGAGACGGTTTCGTCTCGAAATGAGAGAATTTGGGTTCCCCTGAGAACCTGTGGTCTGCTCCTGGAATGGTGGGCCTCAAGTCAACTCAGCGAGCGCTGGGCTAGTGCGCAAACGTGCAAGGTCGCGAGATCATTCTGGCCACGGGTAGATCGGGGACGCTCAAGGGAACTCCTAAGGCTAACAAAGCCCCAGCTCTCGAATTTGGTGGGCATCCTTACCGGACATTGTCCGTTAGGTGTTCACGCCGTGAGACTTGGGATTGCCTCAAGTCAGTTCTGCAGAAACTGTCTGGAGGACGAGGTGGAATCATCTCAACACCTTCTTCTCAGCTGCCCTACTCTCGTCTAGCAAAGACTTAGACATCTGGGCTCTCACTTTTTCGCTACACCTGTGGATATAGCCGGTGTAGATATCATAAATTTGGTGAAGTTCATCAGTAGCTTGTTACGGCTAACTACGAACGCAAATCAGCCACCGTCGGCGTCGTTGTAAAATGTATGGTCATCATCGTCTCTAATCCCAAGGCTCCTTCTTACTTTCCATCTCTCTTCTCCTCTCCCATGTATGGCACCACAACGGACGCATTTCTTAATATTTGTCCAAGTGAGCCCTTAGCTAGGGCAGCCATTTAACCTAACCTACTTAGCCTTTGGTAGATGGCGTTTAGATTGTGCCACATTCATATCGAGAACTTATTATCCCACTTAGGTTGTGCTGTCAACCTTAAAATTCACTTTACGGTTCGCTCACTTCCTACATAGTTTATTTTAAAATACCAAGACTGTATTATTTCATTTCATCTCACTCCAATTCTTTTAATTCTATTTCATTTAACTTTATTTTATTTTTTTTCATTTCACTTTGTTTTATTTTTTCATTTCATCTCGCTTCATTGAATTTAATTTAATTTTGTTTCATTTTATTTAATCTTTCTTTGTTTTGTTTCATTTTATTTAATCTTCCTTTGATCTTTTTTTATTTAATTTTTCCATGTTTTGTTTTATCTATTGTAGTTTTTCTTTTTTATTTAATTTCTTTTTCTTTGTTTTATTTTATTATATTTTCTTATTTCACTTCATTTTATTTTACCTTACTTCATTGCAATTCAATTAGTTTCACGTTAATTTAATATTGTTTTTTTATTATATTTTATTTTCATCTCATTTCATTTCCATATTTTCTCAGTATTTTACATAATTTCATTTCATTTTGTTTGATTGCATATGACTGAATTTCATTTTATTTCAGTTTAGTTCCTTTTGTAATTTATTAAATGTTTTTAACTCATTATATTTTATTCTATTTCTTTTTTCATTTCACGTCATTTTAATTCATTTCATTACGTTTCGTTCCATTTTGGTTCGTTTCATTTCATTGTATTATATTATATTATACATATATATATATATACAATATTATATAATTGGCGTGTACACCCTTCTTGGGTGTTTGGCCGAGCTCCTCCTTCTATTTGTGGTGTGCGTCTTGATGTTGTTCCACAAATGGAGGGACCTACAGTTTCAAGCCGACTCCGAACGGCAGATATTTTTATGAAGAGCTTCTTCATGGCAGAAATACACTCGGAGGTTTGCCATTGCCTGCCGGGGTGCGACCGCTATTAGAAAATTTTTTTTATTAATTTTATAAAATATATTATATTTAATTTCGATTCGTTTCATTTTATTCAATTTCATTTTATTTAATTTCAAGTTATCTGTTTTTATTTAATTTAATTTAATTTTTTTTCGTATTATTTCAATTTATTTCTGGCCATATTATTACATATCATTTCAAATCGTTCAAATTATTTCACTTCACCTCATTTGGTGTCCTTTCTTTTTATGTTATATCATTTCATTTAATTTCATCTTATTTTGACTTCGTTCATTTTCTATATATTTTTTTATTTCCTTTTTCTTCACATTATATTTTTTTTGTTCCATTCAAATTTATTCCGTTTAATTTCAATTCATTACATACATTAATGTGTGGAATTCATCTTCTTCATATTTATTTTCTTGAGGTTTTCACGTATTTTGCATTGTTTCCAATTTCTTTCTTCCTTTATTCATTTGTATTTTTACTCATCCTCATTACCATTTTACCAAACGAAAAATTCACTTATTACTCTGCTATGATTTCCTGCTAGCGAACTCCTGCTGCTCGCAATTCTCACTGGTCGACTCGTTATTTGTTTTTTTTTTATATTAATTTAGCTCTTTCGTTCTCTTTTGCGAAGCTTTTGAGGTCTGCTGCACTTTTTTAATTAGTTAATTATTATTTTGTGTTTTATTTACACCCCGGGTCCTTACATTCACACACACATGCACACATGCACACATGTACCTATTACATCCATATGAGTGTGTAGTATACGGATGCGATCACAATAACAAGATCGATAATGACGTTTCTGTGAAACACTTGTCTTGACTTTTTGTGGAAATTCTTCATTACCTGATATTTTGCATCTTTCTTTGGCATTATCTTTGGTAGTTGCACAGTTTTCGGCGCATGTCGTCATCACCAAGCTGATTGTTGCTGAATTTGAAGTTGCGCGATTTGCTGTGGCTACTCCTGTAGAGCTGCATTGCTCGGCTCCAGCCGCAGCAATCTCAGTCCATTCTGCCACGTCGTTAAGGCACTGCTAAGGGGCCACACCAAATCAACATACGTGCATCTTGGAAATTCTGTTTGCGTATTTGTCGTTTTTGGGCACAAACGTTGTAGTTGGTGGCAGCCTTCGTAGTCATAGCAGCCAAAACAACTTACCCAACTGTCAGTGGGCTGTTTCTTACTCTTACTTGTGTTTAACAAATCCCGTGCCACACATTTGTACTAAAGTTTCAGTGATTATTTTTCTATGCACAACGTTTGGACCCATTTCGTGGAATTTTCGTATGAAACTACATGCATGTGCATATATATTTTTAATTTTGACCACTTCAAATAGCAAACAAAATATGCACTTGCACATACATACATACATATGTACTTAATATACATATCATCAACAACCAAAAGGCTTTGTACGCCAATGCTCTGCTTCAACTCGGTTACTTTAGTTTTCTCGTAAACCAATTGCGGTCTCAATATCAGAATTATTTTGCATAAATACGAATATGCCACTCAAATGTCGCTGCTGTATTAAAAATGTGAAATTATTCGTGTGTAGGACGACTATTATAGGTGAGAGCGTAAAACACAAAAAATAAATCATCGAAATTAACAAATAATCGAAAAAATCGTAAAAATCAAAACATCGAAAAACCTGCAAACCACTTCGCATGCAAATGTGCCAAATTGAAACTCTTATAGACGCTTTTGAATCGCCCACAATTGTGAGCTTTTATGTAGGTATCCGTAAAAAATAAAATCATTGATGCTGTCTCGCATACACCACAATTTTTTTATACCAACATGACTATTAATATCCGTTGGTATGCACCAATGTTAACAGCATCAGCAATACCAACAATCACTTGACAACAACAATGTTGAAAATGGCAAAGAAATCTTCATAAGCTCATTTTGATGTTAAATCTTTTTGGCCACTTGTGCTGCGCATTCGTTTAATTTTCGTTTAATATTGCTTTTGTTATGTGCTATTAATCCCTTGTAGTTTTATTGTTGTTTTCTGTTTCTTATTTGATGCTTCAAAAATTTTATTTCCCACTTCGATTTGCATAAATTTCGTCGTACATTGTAGAAATATTTCTTTTGAGTGGTTTTTTCTTGTTGTATTAAAATTTCATTTCAAATGAATCTGAGTTATCGTGAGCCATTGTTGCGCATTTTTGGCTAAAAATTAAATTGTCAATCATTTTTATGACATGCACAAAACATATGTTTTCGTTGCTTCTGCAGTTTAAGACAAAATTTATTATAATTGGATTCTCTTTTTTTGGACACTGTTTTAGGCAAATTATTGTATATCTGCGCATATATGTATGTATGAGTGTACATATTTATGCTTATTTAAGTCCACAAGCAGTCAAATTAAGTCTATAATGAAAGTGGGTAACTTTGTTCAGTTACCCGTTTGGTTGAAATATATAAATTTTTTTAATAATAGGGTGGTTCTATTTAATTTGGACACACATACTATTTTGGTCAAGAGTTTAGAAACTTGGGCGTAGTTTTCAAATGCTTGACTATCGCCCACTAATTGGTACTTTGAGAAACCAAAATGAGAAAAACAAATGTACAGGTATATAGGGCCGTCGAGGTAAATCCGGAATGTTGAACTTAAAAACAAAACTATTGGATATTTACTCAAAAATAATTTTATTTGCACTTAACTTTGTATAATGTGAGTACACATATCATAGTTGAAAATTATTCAATGTAATCTCCATCTCGTGCAATTACCTGCTCCAGCCGCACAGTGCGGCCGATTCCCGAAAAGCTGGCCAAAACTCAAAAAATTAATTAATTGATTCAAAATTTCTTACTCGGGGGTTGTCGGGGTCGCTGATTACGAATTTGATCTTAAAATTTTGAAAATCTACCCCCTTCCACCCCTATTGGCCACCCCCTCACGTGAAATAGCGTATATTCAAGAACATAATCAAGATGCATGTAAATTTATATGTTTTCGGGGTCGCAAGGTAGCAAGTGGTAGCAGCTGAATCTTGTTTTATTCAGTAACCATTACTTTTTTGAGTAACCTTTAATTGGTTTCAAAGCAGCATATCACGGCGTTGTATTACTATACAGTTTGAAAACTCAAATTTTATAAAAAAAATTGCAAAAAATGTATCAACGTATTGCTGCAGCTAAAAATTTTGTGTCGAGGTATTGATATGTACTAAAGATTTCTCGTATTTTACTAACCTTCCGAAGATGATTTCATTTGGTTTTGTTCAATTTACTCCATTACAAAATCTTTCAAATGTGTACAACTTTCACTATTCATCGACAGTAATACGATGCTCAAACGAAGGCCACGTTGCGACTGAAAATACAGAGGATACTTAGGGTACAGGACGTTGCTATGAACGGTTTTCACTACTCAAGGCATTACTGTAGCCAACCCAAAGACAAAAAAACTCTATCTAGAAACTTTTTTTTTTCGACTTTTGGCCAGCTTTTTGGGAATCGGCCGCACTGTGAGCCGGGACCTGAAGAGCTCACATGCGCGTGCCACCTCCTCTTTGTCCATTGTGGTCATCACTTCCTCGATGGTTGTCTTCAGAGCGTCCTTAGTTTTGTGAGGCTACGCGTTAACTTTTGCTTCAACGTAATAATCTAGAGGATTGCAGTCTGGCCTTGAAGGTGGCCAAAAATCTGGTGACCAGTGGTAGGGTAGGTTGTTCTGGATCCAAGCCTGAGTCTTCTTTGCCTTGTGAGCAGGTGCGGAGTCCTGCTGAAACACATATTCTCTTCCAGCAGCCACGCGGTCCATCCAGGGCTCAACAACTGTACCCAAACCACTCAATTATCTCTTTAGGGCTTTTTCCGGCGCGAAGTGACTCTAGTATCGCAGCTCTTCTGTCCCGCTTTCGACTCATCGTTTCACTAGCACTTACTCCGGCACTCCAATGTCAATCAGGAAACAATACACTAAAAATATGGCCCTTTATCAGCAGTTTTAGACTTAACGCTACTGCTCCAGAGCTTTCAAAATGTTTTCCGGATTTACCTCGACGACCCTGTACAGCAAGACTAACTTTACAAAATTCAAGTGTTCGAAATGACCTCTAAGTGAAAGTGTGTAGGTTTCTTTGCTAAAAGATTTGTATTTAACTAACTAAATGTTAGAGAATGACCCAATATCGAATTTGATGGCCGAAGCCAAATTGAAACCTTTCAAATAATAAAAAATCTCGTACTCTTTCATAATAATTAAAAAAAAGGTCGAAAGTTTCAACTTCATTAAACTTCAGGTCAAAGCAAATTCTTATGTTTGTAAAAAAAAACTTATTTGTAAATGTCTGATTTAACACTCAAAGTTGAATAATTTTCATAAGCAGTTTCGCCTTACTAGGAATTAGTCTAAGCTGGCCTGAAGTATTGCAAAGTTTCTCACTAACTAGACGCAATGGAGGAGCAGAAAGACACATTTGATGCACTGAATCCAATTTAATTGAAACAACGATAGCCCCATCACGTAAGATTTTTGCGAGATTCTGGCTTAATAGTTCAAAAATTAGGATTTTGGGTTACATTTGAGGTTTTGTAGGTTTTTAAGGAAAGGTTGGATGGTTGCGCCGACGAATAAGTAGACTAGAGTGGTAAGCACAATGACATTTGCAAACAATATTATTGGAAAAGCTAATTTTTATCTTACAGGTACTTAAGGCAATTTCGCTAGCTTAGCAATTATGCAGCTGACCAATCAAAATTTATTAATTAAATTTATATGGTTTTTCCTTTAAAATTTTATTAATACTTGCATTGTCCACGAATAGGCATTTCATCTCAGTATGAAATAGTTGATAAGTAAGCACAACCAAATGTTCAAAATTCAAAGCAGTCTAAAGTCTGGATATCTTACGATAATCGATATTTAGCTCATCCGCTGAAGCGGATTCAAACACTTCTTTAAACAGCTTTATCCCTAAGGGAAAAGCGTAATTTGCAGTTATCGCATGAGATAGAAACTTCTTGAAATAACTAAAGGGACCTGGTGTCATGCACACCACACTTTTAGTTGTTAGTTAAATTTATCCATTCTTAGTAATTTTATGAGAGCACTAGTCAACTGCTTTTAGCGTCGGCTCGAATTCATAATCGGAAAATACACCAACATTTATCGATGGCTGATGAACTCAAGCGTTCATTGAATTTGAGCGAGGTAGAGGCGCCTACATGCAGCATCAGAAAAAATTATGGAAACTATCATGAAAAAGCGATCCGATTGGGCTGAAATTTGGCACACACTTTATTATTCTAACAGTGCAACTTTTCCGCGCTATTAGAATTCGATCCTAAAAAAAAATTTTTTTCGGCCCACTCTATTGCACATTAATGTTAACTTTATGAGGATGAGGTGGAATCATCTCAGCACCTTCTCCTTAGCTGCCCTGCTCTGGCGGGGCTAAGATCCAGACATCTTGGCTCTTACTTCTTTGCTACGCCTGCTGATATAGCTGGGGTTGACATTCAACATCTGATGAATTTGATCAGCAGCACAAAGCGGTTGACGCAAACGCAGCACAGTCATCGTTCGTAATCCACACACTCTAAGCCCACCCTCCTAACCGAAGAAAAAAAACATAATAGCAAACATAAATCACTGCTACCTAATTAACCACAAATGCTCATTCAATTAATATGACCTCCTAATTAACTTTCTAAAAATTTCAATAGAGACCCAGTGGACCAAAACTCATTTTCACAGTATTTGAACATAGCAAAATCTGACCTATACATATATTTGCATGCATAGAAAAAAGCAAAACAATTTAATGCTTGTAGGAAAATTTTAATTAAAACCTGCTCGTTTCCCCTTTTTGAAATGAGTTATTTAAAAATAAATAAAACCTACAAAATTGGGGAAAACCCATTTTGTTAGGAATTCATCAATGCCGTACAGACTTGTACATGCTTACGTAAAGAGCGTAGTTCACATTCGTATATATATGTATATATTAGGCCAGGTCGATTTGTGGGAAGGCAAAAAAACCGCCCATTGCTCTGTGAAAATCATATTCTAGGGATCAAAATAAGAAACTTTGCCTGTAAAACGAATTCTGATGTCCCCCAATTTGGGTCGAGCTTTTTAGTTTCTTTTCTATAACTCACTTAAATTAATTTTTTCATTTACATATGTTCTGACTAAATAAATTTTTTAAGAGAAAAAATAGATATTATTATAAATAACTAACTAATAAATATTATAATAAATAAATAAAAATAATAAAAATAAAGAAAAAGCATAGCCTTTTAGCTGATTTTTTCATGTAAAGGCCAAAAATGGTGATCTTTTTAAATTGGGGGGCATCAGAATTCATTTTAGAGGTATGGTTCCTTCGGCAAAGTTTCTTATTTTGATCCCTAGAATATAATTTTCACAGAGCAATGGCGATTTTTTTACCTCCCCACAAAGCGACCCGGCCTAATATATATATATATATATACGTATGTATGTATGTTTGTTTATGTGTTACTAATAAAACCCCTTCATTTTGTTGCTATTTAATTTACCTACTTGCATCACATCGTTACGCCCATACATATGCCGTTTGTATTTGTGGGCAGCGATGGCCGCCTCTCCGACGCCAACCAATTAATAAGAAAGCTACAGATTTTACGGTTAATCCATCAATCGTCTTGCGCATACCGTTTGGTGATTTACTGCGCGCCAGTGAAAGTTCAGCGAATTTGGGGTACATTAAGCCCCTACATTTGAGAGACCAACGAGTGTTGGCATTGACATTTCCACATAGGCACACAAATGTACATATGTATGAGTGAACATCTAAATGTGGGCGTCTGTAAAAGCAGCTGTGTGATTGGTTAAGTTCTTTTTGCTGTAAGCGCGCTCTGATGTGGGTAAATTCTGAAAGCAAAAACAAAACAACAAAAATTCTATTGAACATAAAAAAGCACTTATGCGTAGCTTTCAGTACAAAAGTATTTACTAAACTGTCTGGTCACTATTCGTCTTACTCCAATCAAGCTTAAAAATGACTTGAGGTAATTTGTATGATTACTACAGTTGTCATTGGATATTTCTATCGCTGTTATATTTACATATGACTGTTATTTGCATTGAAAGCCATGCGGTATGCGATGTGTACAACTAAGAGCCGACAGCAATGCAGCGCCAGCCCACACACAACCCTTTAAGTACTTGTATACTTAAATATTTCCACTTTTTATATCACAGTTATCAAAGCCAATCAGAGATGCAGGAAATTAAACTGAGGGGCGAGGTGTAACAAAGTGCACAAAATCTCACATATTCTTACAATCAAAATTAGATGTGCAGGCATGCATAGACGAAAACAATTTGACTGATTTTGTATTTCATCTTGTTTTTGGATGCTTAGTTGCTTTTTATGTTCTTTCCCCCCTATGTGCAAATGCGTCATTTTGTCTCTGACACATTCCCCAAACTCACATTCACATAATTACACGAATTATGTAGAAATATGTACATGTTTGTGTGCAGGTTTTTCAAAAATTTATGCTGCACGAAGGAAATATTCGAAATAATCCGTAAAACAATTAGGCTTACAAATTTTATACGCTCGCCGTACACACCTAATTCCTAAGTGTTTACTTGTATTTATTATTATTGTTGTTGTTTCTTTTCGCCTATTGCCGTCTTTGATGATTATGATGATGCCTTTTCCACCTCAGCTTGACTTTGAAGGGTTTGCCGCTGCTGTGGTGCCACAAAGCGTACAACAACAAAATTAAACATCAAAGTTTAATTGTTACACGAGCTTACTTTATATCGCTGAGTTGACAACAACTCCATATTTCGCTTTTTCTATATTTCTTTTACAAAGGCTACAAAAAATTACCCAGCTTGACCACACTAAGCCGTTAATGTGTTGGTACGAGTATCTGCGCAGCTATGCCTTGCTGCATACTCGTATTATGACTCAAGGTTATTTCTTTGGCGCTGCTGACCACTTCAGCGTTAATTGCTTGGCATTTTTGAAGACAAGCTATTTACGCCAGACACTGGAAGCATATTTCATTTGATAGTTTTCTGTTTTGATTTTTTTAATTTTTTCGCAGAGGATTATTAATACGTCAAAAATGGCGAATATTATTACCGCTGTTATAAGTTCGTGTGAATTATTCACACCTATTATTATTATTATTATTATTATTAGAAGGCCATTACGCACTGCGACCAGAGCTGATCTATTGTGAAATGCCTATTTTTGTAACCCTACAGTTTTAGGCTTTTCAAAAATTTTAGCACAATTTTGGGTTGTTGTTCCAAAGATTGTATGGAGATACTACGATACCACCAAGGTGTTGAAGTCTCTGCCTGCCCAACCCAGGACATTCACAAAGCACATGTTCTGAGCTTTCTATGTCCATTCCGCAAAAGCGGCAGACATTGTTCTCAGATAGACCAATATTATTTAGATGATACCTCAGGCTGCAGTGGCCTGTAAGATATCCTGTTAAAAGACGCAGATCTACTCTGCTTAGTGAGAGAAGCTTGTCAGATATTCCTTAGTTGGGACTTAGGAATAGTTTGGCTTGACGCTGACCGGCACAGTTTACCCAGTGTGCGGCAAGTTTTCTTTCTTCCCATTTCCTGAGGAATTCATTAATGTGGCCTTTTGTGAGTCCACAGGAAGGCTCAGGACCAGTAAGTTGCATATTTGCTCCTTGTTTTGCAAGGTCATCAACCATTTCATTTCCCTCATGTCCTCCATGTCCAGGAATCCAGCATAGTGTTACTATGTTGAGGTTCCCTAATTTGTTGAGAAGGTTAGGCAATCATTTACCAATTTAGAGATGATAGTTGTTGATAGAAGGGCTTTTAGAGCCGCTTGGCTATCTGAAAGTATATAGATGTGAGTACCTCTCGTTTTCCTGCTAAGGCATTCTCTCACACATATTTCAATGGCATGTATTTCTGCCTGGAATATTGTTGGGTAGAATCCCATCGGAATCGATTTTTTGAATTTAGGCCCATTGATTCCTGCCCTGTTCTACCATTTTCCAATTTGGACCCATCAGTAAACCATAGCTGGGAGCCAGGTTTGAAAGTGATAGAGTTAGTTCTCCAGTCTGTTCGTTCATTAATTATAACTTGGAAGTTCCTGAAGAATATTGGTTTGGGTGATAGTATATCATCTCTATGAAGAATGGGTCTATGTAGGAAGTCTTCTAAGATCTTTAAATGTCCTTTCATATCCCCACTTTTAAGTTCAGATATACCTCGAAGCGAGCTTCCCTTTTAATTGGAATTGGAAGCGGTGGAATGTTCAGGAGCACACCCAATGCATCCGTGGGGCATGCTTTCATAGCCCCTGTAATACCAACACATATCAGGCGATGCAGTTTGCTTAATTCGTTTGCTGCCTTTCTTTGTTTGACCTTGGGCCACCATGCTAAGGATGCATAAGTGACTATGGGTTTCACAACTGTGGTGAATGTCCAGAAGATCATTCTAGGGTTTAGTCCCCACGTCTTACCAAAAAGCCTTGTGCAGGCAAAGAATGCCCTTGTGGCTTTTGAAGTAACTCTCTCAATATGGGAATTCCATGTAAGCGTTTTGTTAAGACTGACGCCAAGATAGTTCGCTTCTGTCGAGAGTTGAAGTGTTGTTCCATTAAGGGTCGGACACACCTAACTCCACATGAAAGGAAATCACTTTCCTTGGTACCATTGTTGAGTATTTTGATGAAAAAAGCTTTTAAATAGAAGACGCAATAATGCAATTTCAGTACTAATGGAGTTGATTATATAAACAAAAGAGAATTTCTGAAGTTAAGCCAATTGAAGAGAATTAACTCAAATACATACAAATATTTTAAAACGGATGAATTCTTACTTATGGCTTAGTTTATGCTTGACAATTTGATAGCACTCAGCTTTCTCCTGCATATCCAGCCTGTGCCAAAACTGGACCTCGTCCAAGTATCTCTCCGCAAGGTGATTTTAATCGAGTAAAAAATAATTTATGGTACAGCATTACGAGTAGAATTATGAGCCAACACTTTCACGCATATTTCGACTGCCTTTAGAGTGTAGAGTGGCAGCTGAAGAATAAAGGCACAAATTTGCTGTTTTCACAAATTATTATTGGAAATTCGTAACTCGTTGACTACGGCCTGTAATGCGGAATGTGTGTCAACCGGAATGGGCACATAATTTTATATACATTTTCATGCAGTTTATGTAATTTAGTTAAAAGATGCCTAAAAATGATAGAGTTTGAAAGGACATTCCAGGTCATTCCACCTGTAGACACAATTGTTCAATAAGTCTTGCGGTTCGATAAGGACAACACAATTTTATTGTTTGAAATATATATATAATTGGCGCGTACACGCTATTTGGGTGTTTGGCCGAGCTCCTCCTCCTATTTGTGGTGTGCGTCTTGATGTTGTTCCAGAAATGGAGGGACCTACAGTTTCAAGCCGACTCCGAACGGCAGATATTTTTATGAGGAGCTTTTTCATGGCAGAAATACACTCGGAAGTTTGCCATTTCCTGCCGAGGGGCGACCACTATTAGAAAAAACTTTTTCTTAATTTTTTGATCTTTCACCGAGATTTGAACCGATGTTCGCTCTCTGAATTCCGAATGGTAGTCACGCCTCAACCCATTCGGCATTATTATTCAGTATAGTCTCCCTGAACATTAATAGACTTGCTTCAAAGAGACTCCAATTTAGGAATTCCATCCCTGAAGTGAGAATCTAGAAGGGCTGCAAAATACGCCTCCACAGCTGTTCTGACCTCATCATTTGATTTCCACGCATGGTCTGCCATCAGATGTAAGTCGCTTGTTAGGGACAAAATCTGGTGAATACAGTGGATGCTCCACCCATGCGAACTCATTGATTTTAGCAATTGTCAAAATGCTTTTGTGACTCGATGAATTTTCCTGAAGAAAAATATTTTTTTTTTGTTTGAAAGCTGGGTATTTTGTCACGAATTATCAGGTCAGTCCATAAGTTCGTGCGTATTTTACCCATAATTTCACTTTTATACGATTTTTGCATACAAAAAATTATTCGCGGAATATAACGCAACTATTTATATTTTCTTTGATATATTACGCATTCAACAAGTGATTTCAATCGCGAATGGAAGCACGTGTTGTTAAAAAATAAAACGGAATCTTCGAACGCGTATAAGAGCCATATTTTTATTTATTTTTATTTTTATAAAAGTGGTAAAAATGCAACAACTGCTGCTGCAGAAATAAACACTGTTCACGGAGAGGATACCGTGAGTGTAAGGACTGCGCCAAAGTGGTTTTCAAAATTCCGAAGTGGTAACTGCGACGTGGAGGATGCCCCGCGCGCTGGTCGACCTGAAGTTTTTAACTCCGACGCCTTGTTCGAACTGGTGGGAGCTGAGCCAAATTTGACAGTCGATATGATAGCTCAGAGGTTAAATTCATAGCATGGAATAGTTCACGGGTACCTGGTTCAGTTGGGAAGCTGGGAAAATGGGCTCCGCATAAGCTCCGTCGGCAACCTTCAGAGTGAATGCGAGTTCTCAGCTGCTGCAACGGCTTGAAAATGAAAGTTTTTTGAACCGTATCGTGACTGGTGATGAAAAATGGGTGCTTTACAATAATCCTGTTCACAAATGCCAATGGTTAGATAAATTGAAACACCACAACCGGCCCCTAGAGATGGCCTTCACCCCAAGAAGATTCTCCTGTCTATTTGGTGGGATATGGCTGGTATTGTTTATTATGAACTTCTAGAACAAACCCAGACGATAACTGTTGATTAGTATTCCCATCAGCTATCAAACTTGGAGGCCCTTAAAAAAAATCGACCGTCTTTAGTGAATAGACGCAAAGTTTTGTTTCACCACGACAACGCAAGACCTCACACCGCAAGGCAAACATTAGACAAGTTGAACGAGCTCGAATGGGAGCTATTGCCGCATCCACCATACTCGAAACGCACTAACTTATGGACTGACCTGATATTTCTTTAGCTGGTCTAAAAGGTTTCAATAAAATTCAGAATTTTGGGTTTCTTTCCAGTTTCCAAGTAATCCAAAAACAAAATTCCTTTCACATCCCAAAACAACTTACGATTCCTGGACACGCACCCATTTTCGAGCCGAAGAACCAGTTTCGGACCACTCTTTAGCCTCTTGTTTTGATTTAAAGTCATGGTGATAGACCAAAGTCTCCCCATAGTGATCAATCGGGTCACAAAAGAAAGTTGATCTTTCCTAAAATACTCTAAATATTGCTGAGAAAGTCGCATTCGAATGTGTTTTTGCTCTATTATAGCGAATTCGGCACCCAATACTTCAGTCAAAATTTTGCTTACACTGCCCAATGACATGCCTAGGGCTTCCAAATCCCTTTCAGTCACTCGAGGGTTTTCCAATACGACAGATTTACAGATTTTACAATTTCTGGTGTTGTTGCTGTTTTTGGACGTCCTTGACGTGAATGATTTTCCAGGTTTGTAAGACAACGTTTAAATTCAGCAACCCATTTTTCTACTGTGCTCATTGATGGCGAAAAGTCCTTATCTACTTTCGACATTCGTTCATAAATTTCCTTCGCTTTTAAACCTTCCAAAAACAAAAAGTCAATCACTGCACGTTACTTGATTTTTCCCATCGTAGAAAATAATTTGACATGCCGATACTAAGTAGCTTGTAGAAAGAGAATAAATTAACAGATTTAAATAAAGGTTCACATGCGCTCATATTAGGCGTGGACCAATATAACACAAAAAAAAAAAAAATAAGCTTGTAGGAACGTCCTCTCTTATCGAACCGCGAAACTTATTGAACAACCTAGTATAACTGAAATGCTACGCAGCTATGAGTGCCCTAAAGCTAAAGGCGTCTAACAGGCTGCGGATGGCTGGAAAAGGTTATGCCTCCATTTTAGATAGAACTGGAGATCGACTTTGATTTCTGTTTTGATGTTCAAATCGCAAAACGCTCATTGAAACAGTATCTGGCATACTCATCCAGCAATTCTCAGTTATGTTGAATTCTGAGGTGCCGCTTCTTTCGAAGACCTGGTCAGCTTGCGTTGAGCTTGTGAAATTTCTTGAAATAATTTTATAGCGAAATTTTAGCTGCAACTGTGCCATAACTGACCTGGTTATAAATATGTGAAATTATACAGATTTGGAAACAGATTTCTTACCACGACTTTTTTCAAAAGGAACAACTTATTTATTTGTTTTAAATAATCGTCTCCAATGACCAATGCATTGAGACAGTTTTCTATAAAAAAGTATAGACTCATAATGCAGTTTGATGAAATTTTAGTTGGATGCGGTTTAACTTCATGGTAGGTTTTGAAGACAAGGCTTGGAAAGGAGAACCGACACACACCAATTTTTCGTCGACTTCAAAGCAGCATTCGACAGTATGGAAAGGAGTTACCTGTATACCGCTGAATTTGGTATCCCTGCAAAACTAATACGGCTATGCAAAATGACGTTGCTCAATACCAGAAACGCCATCAGAATTGAGAAGGACGTCTCCGAGCTGTTTGATGCCAAACGAGGTTTCGGACAGGGTGACTCGCTGTCGAGTGACTTTTTTAACCTATTGCTGGAAAAGATCGTGCGATCCGCAGAACTTAACCGCTCAGGCACAATTTCTTATAAGAGTGTACAATTGTACTCGTATAGTAAGTTCTTACAATATTGTGTTAATTTTCTTGCCTTTAAAATTTTCTTTATTCCCGGTTTTTTGTGCTTTGAAAAATTTCCTGCTTCATACCTAATTATATGCTGCATATTCCCAGCAATATTTGGTTGCAGTGCTTTTTAGTTTGGCACTTATTTCTGTTGAAATTTATTGTTGTTGTTATCGTTGGTGTTATTTTTGATGTATTTTTATATTTTCTGCTGCCGTTGCTGCTATTTTCGTTAATGGCGTTCCATGTAATTTTTGCCTTCATTGATTATTGGCCATGTTATTGACCTTAATCAGCAACTTTGTGGCGCAATATTACTGGTGCTCTTGTTGTTGTTGCCCCTACTTTCTGAATTCTGTTGTTCTTTTTCGTCTGAATTAATTTGTAGTTTTTATCGTTCCTTTTCGTTTATTTCTTCGCGCTTTCTTTGCCAGATTACTACTTTGTATTATGGTTTTGGGTTTTTCTTTTGTTTGAAACTTTGAGTCATAGGGTTGTTTTGTGATGTGGACTATATTTTTCATGAAAAATAAATTAAATAAATAAAAAGAGCAAATAGTTAATACTCGGCAACACAGCGACTGCACACACATCAAAAATAGGCTTCCATATCCGATGGTCGCTGCCACCATTACGATACACCTACTTCGAAAAAAGGCGAACAGACACTTAAACGTTTCGAATTAAATTAAATTTATAAAAATTGCAGTAAGCCGTGAATGAGAGTTGTGTTGAACGGGGCGCAAGGCACCAGTGACAGGAGATTTTTCATATTTGTCAGTACTCCCTTTGGTTCCCTGTCAGCAGCGTTTCCGCACAACATGCAGTTATACCCACACAACATGAATTTGTGCGCGTGCGTGTGAACGGTTGAATGCGCGTATTTGCTTGGGCGGTACCTCTGCGGCCTGGCGCAATAAACAATCAGCCACCTTTTATTGCAGTTGATTGCTAATTTGTGAACTGATATCGGCGGGCGGCACAGCAGTCGAGCAAAAGCGATTGCTTCGCAGACTATTCGCACATTTGGCCACAGGACACTCACACATGCGTACATGCCCAAGCATGCGTATCTATGTATGTATATAAGCACGTGTACGTATGTAGTCATCTTGCAGAATCGGGGCGAATTTTATGTCACACGCAAAGGGGCGTTGTGCACAAACGAATGTAATGCAGTCAAGGAAGAGAAAATAAAATAAAAAAGGTGCACAGAACTCCTATAAGCAGCGTTGTTGTTATTACTGTTGTGCAATTTTTTGCTCCGACCGTAAAAAATACGTCTGCACGCAAATCAGTACTAAATTCTGCTGCTAGTATCTTTTCATTTTTGGTTCTTTCATTTTGGTGAAATGCTGAATTACGAGTATGCGCCACCAACAACCTATTGCCGCTTGCGGTGGTGTATTTGTTGGTGCAGCTGAAGGTGCAATGGCGATTGACGTGAAAATGTGCGTTGTACGCACCAAATGCTTAGTGGCCAAATGATTGTTGTTGCAACACCTCGGTCGACCAGGCCAAATAAGTGTGGCCATTCATTGCTCATTTTGTTGTTTGTGTTTGGTGTTGCTAAGTTCTTTGTGGTGTTGCGTTTAAGAAGTGTTGCCACAAACGACATGACAAATGTGCCTGGCTAACAGCCACTGCAACGTCAGTGGCCATGGCAGTGACTCCGCCAGTGGAAGCAAAAGCATGCCGAGCATCACTCGGCACTAGCCGCAATTGCTCTTACTGCAGCAAGCGTTTCATGGATTCTCCTAACATTTCTGAGCCCAACTTGGGACCTCAGCTTTTGCCTGCATTGTTTTTTATTTTATTCTCTTTTAAGATTTCCTTTGGCATTTTCTCATTGCTCATTGGCATTTATCGCTCTTCCCCTCCCCTCCTTCTGCTACATTACATTTGGCGTGCTTTGGGTTGTTGCATTCAATTTATTGCCGAAAGTTCGTAGTTGAAAGAACATGTTAATTTGGAGTTTTTTATTGGCCACAAAACAAGGTTGAGTGAGCGAATGAGCGAACGAGCGCCCCAAAAGCATAAAACCATAAACGGACTGGGCCAGAATCGCAACTTGCCCGCCTGGCTGCCGCTGTTTACGGTTGCAGGCCTTCAGCCAACAGAAGGGTCTGCTGGCCAGTCGCCTGCTATTCATCCATCCTAGCAGCTAAACAGTTGAATAAAGAGGCACTTTTTTGGCAATTATTTTTTTTTAAAGGAGTACGGCCACCAAAAGCCGATTAAAAGATAACTGTTTCACTTTCCGCCAAACAAATGCCACAAAAACAACTTGCCTTGCAACCGTATCGCCAGTCGAACTCCTTTGCCTGCAGAACTGATCAAATGTTATGAGCAGTTTTGAGTTTTACAAATATTTATGAATACTAACTTTGCATTCGAATTTGGCTTTTGGTTCATATATATTTTAGTTCTTTTTTCATTCTACAGTTGCGAGTTGTTTTGTTTTTGGTACTTTTAAACCCTTTGCTACTTATTTAGGTAGGTACTTAATTTGTATTCGGATATAAGAATGCAAACCGCTGCTGCACTTTTTATTTTTATTCGCAATTTGCATATCAGTTCCCAAGTCCACCAACAGTGCATTCTTATTTTCGAAACTCAGCTCTCTTGTCGCCAATGTCATACCGCTCAATAAATATGCTGTCGCAGTTTGCGGTAATCCTCTTGATCATGTAGATATGTCTGTGTTTATGATGTTGTATTCGCAACACACAAATGTTTGTATGTACTATACATGAAGTAGTATTCGTGTATATTGCGGAGACTTTTTAGTATACGAGTACAAGCTCTGAATCTACTAAACTCACCTCATCTGCCTTCGGTTGTGCTCGAATTGTGTGCTTGATGATATTTTTGCTGTTGTTGTTTTATTTGCAGTTGTTGCTTTTGCTAATACAGTAATTAATACATGTTAACAAAACTGCGCCTGCTCACAAGTTAGTAAATTTGTGCACATGTTTCATTAAACACAAAAAATATCAAATTTCAGCAGTGAAATAATCGTAAAACCGACGCAGCTTTCATATACTTCGCCACACACTCATACACACTGTATGAAAGTTTATGAATTTTCGATGAAAAAAAAGCGTACATTGTCATTTATGCTACATACACACAAACACTTTACGGCCGAAATTATTGCATAAATTTACTCAAACTGTACCTCCTGTGGAATCAGAAAGTCGGATATGATTTTTTTGGCAGCGAAACTGTGCATAAACTTGATGGACATGGAAGTGTATTCAGGTTGACATGCTGGACATTTTATATATACCGATAAAATTTTATGCGTCTACCTATACGAGAACAGAAGTATGTAATTTAAATCTGAATACTAGTAAATTTTGTTCATTTATAACGAGAAACGTTTGGTCAGTTCAACTGATATTATTGGCTTTAGATTCGATGAAGTGTGGAGCGATATACAGGGTGGCGCACGAATCGTGCTACAAAAACAAAACGTAATAACTTTTTTTCTAATCAATGTATTTAACTTTTTGTTTTTTTATTGTATAGATAATTCAATTTTATTTTATGTAACTAATTAGTTTTGAAAATAATAGAACGTAAATGGCCTCCATGCTCATTCACGCATATGCGACACCTGATGAGAAAATTGTTCATTGCGCACTGAAGGGTTGAAGTCGGGATCGCCTCAATTATTGTTGTGATGGACTGCTTCAATTCAGTCAAATTACTTGGTTTTGCTTTATACACCTCTTGTTTGAGATAACCCCATAAAAAAAAAATCTGGTGCAGTGAGGTCAGGTGACCTTGGGGGCCAGCGGAAAGTGGGATTTCTGGATATCAATTTATTTCTAAATTTTCGTTGGAGCTCCTCCATAACCGGTCTGGCTATATGTGCAGTTGCTCCATCTTGCTGGAACCAAATGCTGTTAAAAGGGATACGTCTTCGCCGCAGTTCTGGATAAAAAAACTCCTTCAACATGTTTAAATAACGGTCCCCATTTACAGTCGCTGTTACACCGTTTTCTTCGAAGAAGTATGGCCCGACAATGCACCTTGATGAAACTGCGCACCACAATGTGACTCGTTCTGGGTGCAGTTCCATCTCATGGAGTATTTGCGGATTTGATTGACTCCATATATGGCAATTTTGCTTGTTTACATTGCCGTTTAGATCAAAATGGGCCTCATCAGACATAAACAAGCAATTTATGAAGTTGTTGTCTTCTTCGGCCATTTCAATAATTTTTTGGCAAAATTCCAGGCGAATAGGCAAATCCAGAGGGTTTAATTTGCTTGTGATTTGAACTTTGTACGGAAACAAGTTTAAGTCATCATGAACTATCCGCTGCAATGACCGTCTGCTAACTCCAATTTGCGCCGACAAGTTACGAGTCGAAACTCTTGGATTTGCCTGAATTGACGATGCTACAGCCGCGATTGTGGCTTCGACCCGAACATGGGGATCTCGATGGTACGGTCTGCGTGCGATGCTTCCAGATTCAGCAAACATGTTCACCAGCCTCATAATGGTCCATCTGCTCGGGGGAGTGCCGCCAAACTCCCGCCTAAATTCCCTTTGGACGGAAATGATGGACTGCAAAGCATGGTACCGCTGCACTATCCAAATCCTCTTTTCGGTATCCCAAGCCTCCATTTTTTGTAAATCTAAATACTAATCTGCAAAATAAAAAAAAAAAAAAGCCGATTACTCACACAGAAAAAAAGTTATTACGTTTTGTTTTTGTAGCACGATTCGTGCGCCACCCTGTACCTACCTTCATTTTTAATTATTAGTGAAAAATTTGTATTTAAAATATTTTGTTTCAATTCTACCAACTTAATATACTAATTGTAATCAAATTCTAAAACCCTTATTTTCTTCTTCGTTTTGCAGGTAAGGCCCATTCCGACAAGCGCCATTTAATTAAACCAAAGTCCAACCCTAAGGATAAAGGTATTTATTTAATTAAGACTATTCCGTTTATGCCGTTGTTAAAAGAAATTTATTTATACGATTATTACGGATCGTCGACGGAAAGAGTTCAAAGCGGTTCGCAACTCTATATTGACGCAATCAACGACATGTGAAGAAAATGGTACTCGAACTTTGACTTCAGAGAGAAGGCAGACGATTTTGGTGTCTCTCTCGAATTGCTGCGTTATGCCTCACGTACAAGGACGATGAAATTACCAATCTACTATGGTACCATCAAAATTGTACGAGCAACAAGGATGACAGATTTATAACAAGTATGATAGATACCAGGTTTGCTCGTTAGGTATGGTGAAACAAATTTGTTTGAGAGGAACTTTGGATTCTACGTCATTCGTTTTGTGTTTTTTACAAAATTTAGCTTTAGCTTAGTGCTAAGTTAGGTAGTACAACTCTAAAAATCTTTGCAGCATGGATTTATAAGGCTTGGCCATTAACTGTGGTGAAAAAGACATTTTTAGTGGAGCTTCGGCTGCCACGTCACGGGGGATGCAGCAGTCGAATTCTTCACGATCAGTTCACATGTCGTAAACAAACTGCTTCGGACCCCAGTTATGTCAGCCTACTTGCTGATTGTGACATATCCGCTGAGAGCCGGTTAAAGGTCTGATCTTGGCCGCACCTTCGAAATTCTTTTCACCAATATCAAATATACGTAAACTTGTGAAATTTTAATAGACAATGTTTGAGTAACATTATATTCAGCCAGTTTCGAAGTGGCACGAATACATAAGCTCAAACTTTCAAACAATTTTGGACTATATGCCGTAGTTCGTCTACCGTTATGCGATCCCACTCTCGACGGGACGCTTGCTTCAGGGACTCCAAAGTTTTGTGGCGTTTTGCACAGGCATTTGCTTCCAAAATCGACCAAACGCTGTAATCTAGCGGATTCAGATCCGGTGAGTAGGGTGGCCATTCTTGGGAAGTAATGAAAGAGGAGAAATTGGCTTTGCACCACTCTTGGATTTTTGTTTGGCTCTGTGGGCTGGATTTTCACGATCTTCAACAATGGACGAAGATCCAGGGGCTTCTGTAACCTAACTTCGGTCGTTTTGATGATTGTGAGCTTGTTCAACGGTAAACAGCTTCTCATCCGTAAAGACGATTTTTTCCCAGCCCGTACCTGCCCGATGTTGGAACGAGCGACATCTTTCCAGTCTTACTTTCTTGTTTTCATCCGGGAGCAGCTGGCATTTTTGAAGTTTATAAGGCTTAAGTCCAAGTTTTTTTTAGCGATAAGGCGAACTGATTCACGATTGATGCCTGTCTCACGAGCAATTTTCCTCATCGAGACCATTTAATTTCGTTCGCACAAATTTGTTTGACTTGGAGCCGACTACTTCCACAACTTGCGCAGAAATTAATACAAAGCACTACTCGAAGATGTCAAGCCATTAGGGCTAATGGTGGTGACTACACATTTTATTTAATATATGTATTGCGTATTTTGGATATTATAAGCCCATACAATGCACTTTGTTAGAATCTAAATGGTCAAATAGAAATCTAAATGGTCACAGAAGCTAAAGCATCCATGCCTTCTCTCACTCCTGCTCTCAGAGAGTACTGCCCAACAAACCGTCATGCATGAGCAATGGAGCAACATTTTTTGTTCCCTATGTACCGCCGCCGAAGAAGAAATCGGATTCCGGCGAGCCCGAAAAAACAGTTGGTACGACGGGGAATACCATGCTGCCGCAGGAAGGAAGGAGGCCGCCTATAGAGCCACACTGCGATCGAGTGCAACGCGAGCCATGTGTAATCGCTACAGAGAGCTAAAAAAGGAAGAGAGACGTATTATCAGGAAAAAGAAACAAGAGACCTAAATAAGTGAGTGCGAGGAGCTTGATATACTGGCCAATAGGAACAACGCCCGCAAATTCTACCAGAAAGTTCGGCGGCTTACAGAAGGTTTTAAGACCGGGCCGTTTTCCTGTAAGAACAAGGGCGGCGATCTGGTGACTGACATCCAGAGCAATCTTAAATTATGGAGGGAGCACTTCTCGAACCTGTTAAATAGTGATAGTTGCGCATATCGCAGAGAATGTGAAGATCCCGATAACCCATTCGTTGACGACGGAATTGTCGTTCCGCTACCCGACCATAACGAGGTGAGAATAGCGATAACGCGGCTAAAGAACAACAAACCCACGGACGCCGAGGACTGCCGGCTGAGCTATTCAAACATGGCGGCGAGGAGCTGGTAAGGTGCATGCATCAGCTCCTATGCAAAATATGGTCGAATGAAAGCATGCCTGCCGATTGGAATTTAAGTATGCTCTGCCCAATCCATAAGAAGAGCGATCTTGTGCGGAATTAGTCTTCTAAATATCGCCTATAAGGTTCTAGCGAGCGTATTGTGTGAAAGGCTGAAGCCCCCGTCCACCTTTAACCAACTGATTGGACATTATCAGTGTGGCTTTAGACCTGAAAAGTCTACCATCAACCATATATCCACAATACGCCATATCTTGGAAAAGACCGATGAAAGGAGAATCGACACACACCATATTTTCGTCGATTTCAAAGCTGCATTCGACAATACGGAAAGAAGTTAGTTGTATGCCGCGATGCCTGAATTTGGTATCATCACAAAACTAATACGGCTCTGCAAAATGACGTTGCTCAACACCAGCAGCGCCGTCAGATTTGGGAAGGTACCTCTCCGAGCCGTTTGATATCAAACGAGGTTTCAGACTGGGTGACACGCTGTCGTGTGACTTCTTTAACCGCAGAACTTAATCGCTCAGGCACAATTTTTTATAAGAACGTACAATTGTTGGCGTATGCCAATGATATTGAAATCATCGGTATTAACAACCGCGATGTTAGTTCTGCCTTCTCCAAACTGGATAAAAAGGCAAAGCGAATGGGTCTCGTGGTGAACGAGGACTAAACGAAGTACCTCCTGTCTTCAAACAAAGAGTCGGCCCACTCGCGTATCGGCACCCACCCTGTTGACAGTTATAATTTCGAGGTTGTAAAAGACTTCGTGTATTTTGGAACCAGCATTAACACCGATAACAATGCCAGCCTGGAAATCCAACGTTGAATCTCTCTTACCAACAAGTGCTACTTTGGACTAAGTAGACAATAGAGTAGTAAAGTCCTCTCTCGACGAACAAAACTAACCCCCTACAAGGCTCTCATCATGCTCGTCTTAACGTATGGCGCAGAAGCTTGGACGATGACAACATCCGATGAAGTGACGCTTGGAGTGTTTGAGAGAAAGATTCTGCGTAAGATTTTTGCACTTTTGCGCGTTGGCAACGGCGAATATCGCAGACGATTAAACGATGAGCTGTATGAGCTTTACGACGACATAGACATAGCGCAGCGAATAAAGATCCAGCGACTACGTTGGCTGGGTCATGTCGTCCGAATGGATACAAACGATCCGGCTCTGAAAGTATTCGGTGCCGTACCAGCTGGTAGTAGCAGAGGAAGAGGAAGGCCTCCTCAGGCGGAGAAGTACTTGGCTTCACTTGGTGTGTCCAACTGGCGCCAGTTAGCACGAGAAGGAAACGACTTTGTTAAACTCGGCCAAAATTGCGTAAGCGGTTATCGTGTCAATTAAGAAGAAGAAGATGCCGATGACGTTGTGGCAAGGAAGTGTGTGTGTGTGTATAATTTGTTTCTTTGTTTCAAAGACTACACCGAACAGTGACTCGTGGTTACATAGTTTTTTCTTGAAAGGCGTGTGGACTTTAGTGCCTCAAATGTGCCAATTACGCATCGCGAGAAATGCACATCTTGCAAAACCAAAACTTTAATAAATCGTTTGGATCAATAAACTTAAATCAAATATTGTGGCTATCCGAAAAAAAAATTACGTACTGCAAATATAATTAATAATTGTTACCACAGATCTGAGTCTTCTTGAATCACCCTATAATAGCAGGAACAGGAACAGATTCAATTCAAATTGGCTCCTCTCGAGAACTCCTAAAGAAACGTCAATTACAGAGGGTAACGAGTTGACGGGTTGACAGGTTGACAAGTTGACGGATACCCGTTGGCGAAATTTTGACATATTTAATAGCATAAAATTGTACAGAATTGCCGCGGGGACGGTTATTTTTTTCAGCTGCAGACTAACTAACGGGTTAAAGACTCAGGGTTGCTTTTCTGAATGCTTGATGGCAATTTATTTGTTTACAAGCAACAGATAGCAAATAATTGATTTGCACAAGAAACCCTGCAAATTCTCAATAATTTAGAGAGAAATTGTTTTTTGTTTCCACGAGTTGCTTCATAAATATAGCAAATGAAAAGATTTCACTAAAAACTTATTTTTATTGTAACCCCAAAATATCAGCTGAAAGCCGGCCCGTCATAAGAGCTTTTTCGTCCTCGACGCAATGGTGATCCCATGGTAGAGACCAGGTAGAAAACCGAAAAGATCGAGTTTATAAATAGGCGAAGAAACTTGAACCGATAATTGTGAAAGGTATAATAGCAACTCCTACTCATTAATTTCCTTCTGGTTTTAATATCTGGTTCTGATTTCAATATGTGAACTGAAAAACGTCGTGGCTATTATCATTATTGCTAATATCATATTTTTACTAAAAGTAAATACAAATATTAAGTTTTTACCATTTACATAGTTAAGTGAATCAATAACCAATATATATATGTACTTGCACACATACGAGTATAGGATACAGCAACAAATAGAAGTATGGCAGGAAAAATATGTACTCAGCAAATCGAACAAATCCCAGTCCAATGCAAATGTCACAGAATAACTAAAATAAGTAAGTTATCTAGCCGCAGCAGCAACAAAAACCACAGCAAACAAATCCGAACTGCATTCACCCGCATGCTGGGCTTGCTGTTGCTATTGTTGGTGGCCCACCAGTACGAATTCTGCGGAGAATTGCATTGCTCGCAATGTAGGGTATTTATTGTTTTTACTTTCGGTTTCATTGGTTCATTCAAAGCTCATAAAAATGCGGCACAGCAACACAATGCAACGTAACGAGTGGTTATTGTTGTCTTCAGTGTTATTATTGTTGGTGTTGTTATTTGTAATTGTTGTTATGGCTGATATTTTATTTGTTGCTGGCGTTGTTGTCAACGTTGTGGATGCAATTTCTGCTGCTTGTTGCAGGCCATAAATGCGACCTAAAAATAACCTTGCCACAGAGACTGGTCGGCCGAGCGCTCGTTGTGTTGTTTGGTCAGCCGATTGGATCGATTGGAAGTTGCAGCGTACGACCGATTAATCGACCTACCGTCTGACCGGTCCCTTTGCAGCATTGCTGACAATTCTCATACGAGTATTGCGGTGAAAAGCGGCCTCTTTCTGTTCCTTTTTGTGTTTTTGTGTTTCTGTGTTTATGTTTACCTTTGTTTTGTCTTGTTTTGTATGCGCCTTGCTGAGGACCTTAATTCGCTGGGTTACTTTTGTTTTTAATTGCAATGTTTGTTGCAATTTAATGAAATTCATTTCATTTCGTTTGTGGTTTGGTCGACGAACAATTCAACGCCCTACAACAATGTTACAACAATGCATGCTTCAAAGATTTCAACTGCCAGCAGCTCTTGGTGGCTGCAGCTGCATTCATATACGAGTATTTGCGTGTGTATGCCTATGCAACGTTGTCGAATGTTGTTGTTTTTGTTTTATTTTCACAGACATTGTGACGTGTCCTCGAAATAATTCATTAACACCTTGTCTTTGTGATTTTCTGTCGGAATATATTGGTGTTTGTTAAGGTACGTCGTACACAGGTATGTATATGTGTATGTATTCATGTGTGTAAATGTGTATACACTTTCATGTATGTTATTTTGTTGCTTTTGCTTGCTCAGCTGATGTGGTTTTTGTTGCTGATAATGTCATTGCCGTATTTGTCACTAATGCGTTGCTATTGCCGTTGTTGTTGTTGTATTTTTGTTCGCTGTTTTAGCGTGTTGGTGGTACTAAATGTTACATAGCATAGTAATTCAACAAAAGTGCAAAATTGACAGGCAACATACAACGCACTCAATTTAAACAATGCAACAGTGCAACATAAGAAATTAAAAAAACAATAAAAAACACACAACATTAAATAAAATTATAAGCAAATGGCAGCACATACATACATACATATAAGCATATTGCTGTGATCACATTTTATAAGCAAAAGACATTTTTTATTTCTACTTTAAGTATCATACAAAAATTATTAGGCGCCAAAAAGTATTAAGGGGGGCGCCTGATTTATGAGGTCTAAAAACTACATCTCTTTGAGATATTTTTTTTTTTAAGGAAAAAATTAATTTAGCACTGCAAAGTTTTTTCTATCTTTTAATGAACATTTAAAAAGTATAAAAAATGTTTGTACTGGTTAAAATAAGTTGAAAAAAATGTTTAACATAGAAATTAGTAGAGTGCTGCAACGCTGGAGTTTCCAACTGGCGTACAAGATACAGCTCGTAATTATTATCTAAAGCAAAAAATTCAAATGGATTTCTAATTATCATGATTTTTTATTCTAGATGAACTAAGACAACTGAGAGAAATTCCAAAATTTCAACTTTTTGGAGGTTTTAAAGGAAAAAATGCCTTTCTATAAAAAAAAATTCACTTCAACTTGGTATAAAAATCTTGAAATTTTTTTTATCTATTTTGTTAGTTCAAATAGAAGAGATATTAATACTGAAGGAAACAAGCTATGATTCATTTCAAAAGGTTCATTAGTTTTTTTTCATTCATGTACGCCAATTCAAAGAAATCATAAAATGAAAAGTCAAGAAAAGAAGATAAAGTTTGTACTATAGCTGTCCGGTCACAGCGTAACTACCTAACGCTCGCCTACCTTTGGCTTTGTATCTACGGAAATATTGAGAATTAGGCTCTGTCAGTTTGTGTGAATATTCTGAAATGTATTAGGAATCGCTTAAAACGAAAAAAAAAAATTGATTTTTTTTACCTTATAAACCAGGCTCCCCCCTTAACAAAAGGAATTCAGTTTTCTTCTTCAATTAGTATTGCATTTAGTAAAAAGATTTTATTAGGCCTCTTAACTGATTTTAAGCCTACTTTCGATCAACCAATGTTCAGCGCGTAAAAAAACGAAACAGGACTATTATCAGTATTACAATTTTTCACATAACGGTTGTATGTAATAGCTGTACGTCTGCCCAAGCACACGATAACTCGAGCAAGAAATTATATATTTCATTGAAGCTTGGAGCACATTTTTTATTTATACGGAGAAAATTGGAAACAGTGTTATGGGAAAAAACGAGCAAAAATAAATGAAAATTATTACCAAGTTCAGACTTAAAAGTTGCAAAGTTTAATGGTCCATAAAACAGCGCATCATTTTTTCTATTAATTCTGATCAAAAATTTTGAAATTTTGATGAATATTTGTCGAATTTTATAATTTTTTTACAAACATCGAAACTTGAATTATTATTTTCTTCGTTGTAGAATGAACTGTATAAAAAGTAATTCAAAATCAAAAATGAATAAGTCAATAATTAAAACTTGCCAATATGTGGTGCTGTGTAATAATTTGTGTGTGGTGTCTTATTGAGATCGGATAGAAATCTCTCACGTTTTTGATATTTTACGTTTGAATTTTTGTGCGTACGCCTGATGTTAAAAGCTACTACTCTTATTGTCTATGATTTTATTTGATTCTAAAATTTAAGAGCTAGTGCAAATAAAGTAAAATTTTCCTAAAATGTTCACAGGTGTATAAAGTTCCGTCCGTACCAAATTTACGATTACCTTACCTTTTTTACATTTGATTTTTTAAACGGCTATTCATAGTTTTTTCTAGTAGCGTTCGCCACCCTGCAAAAGTGGCAAGCCTCCGAGTGTATTTCTGCCATGAAAAATTTCCTCATAAAAAAACCATTCGTCGTTCAGAGTCGGCTTGAAACGCACGCCACAAATAGGAAGAGGAGAATGAGAATTATTTCGGTAAATTACTATTAACATAACTAGTTAATAGTCTCATTGGCGCACACGACTCATCCGGCCCGACTTCCTCGCTTCTCTGCCTTACATCCTAATTAACCGGGGTTGCCTTACGGGTATGGTTACCGTATTGTCATTCTACAATGTGTTTTTCTTCATGAATAAAGTTATGAATTTATACCTAAAGTTTTAATGGCATACCGACATTAGCAACTTCTTTAGCGCATTCAATAACAATTTCAATTTTTCGCAGATCGAAATAACCGAAAACGCAAAAATTAATCAGCTAGAAATAAGTCCAGGCTCTGTTAGAAACAATTTCTCTTAAAGATGAACCCTTTGTATAACCCTAACTCGTAGCTTTTAATTTTTATGCAATACAATACAATTTGAAAATATTCTTATTTCATTTAAATCTGTGAGGTTTGGTCTACAAAAGATGAATGTCATTAATTGCGCAAAAATTTAACCCTAACATACGCAAACATACATTTTAATTATTGCGTTTCTACCAAATATACGAGTGTGAGTATAAAATGTGTATTTATGGACAAAGCTATTTTGGTGGCAAAAGTGACATACATATATTTTTTGTGTGATAACATTTTAATTCACGCAAAAGCTAGAAAATTGCGAACGATTTGCCCTATAACTATGTGCTCTTCGGTTCAACTTTTTCTCTTCACTTAAGAAAGCCTAGCTTGATATTAAAGAATCTATAATACAGAAAATCTAAAAACAGAATAATAACGCTAACTGTAAAATGTTTAATTTCTAACTATAGATTATACATGAATTGATATCGAAAAGGTAATTTTACAATGAGATGGTTGGAGTGACCTCAGATTTACATATATTTAGTTAAGGCTCACACACAGGTTCTCTTCCATTGGCCTATCAATCTGTTACCACCAGCGGATACCGCACCGAAGACTTCCAGGTCTTAGCCAGTACAGAGGCATTATTTGAACTATTCATTCTTTATCCCCAACATTTCATGCTTTTGCGGATTTCAGAAGGACGGACATGATAGGAGTCTTATAAGTGTATTTTTTGCTTGCCGAAAGAGCATGATTTTCTCCAATTGTATACTTGGTCCTAAATAACACTCGGCAATTGGCAAGAGCAATTTCCTGTTAGATGCGAAAGCCAGCATTAATAGCGGTATAGGCGAAGTATTTTTCTATTTAAAAATTATAACTGACAATATAGTCTAAGATCCGACCGCGTGATTCCAAGCAAATAACAGAGCTACTAGTTGAGCACCCTTTATTTATCTTTAATCGTTGGCAACCACTATTTGTGGGCATTTTTGCATAGACACCTATATCTCATCATGTAGAGAAAAAAATCATCTTCAATTTGGTATATATAACATGATAATACATTATGAACGTATATATTTAACGAAATTATACCTGTTTACACCTGGCTGACATTAGGTTGCGGCCAAGTGAGGGATGCCACCTTGAATTTTTTCGGTAACTCAGGTATATTTCTTTCTAATGAAATATATTTTTTAACAATTACAAGTGAACGTAAATGTTCAAAAATAAATAATTTATTACATTTTAATTAAAATTAATTGCGGCCAAATTTGATGGCTTCCTTTGCGGATCTGCATTGATTTAGTTATAAATATCGATAAAAATTATATTTTATTAACCAAACATATGAACGTATAAATCACGCAGACGGATCTCGTACTCATAGTAGCGTGCGTGCTGAGACCCAAGTGCACAAACCATTTGTCTGATGGCAGGTCGTCTTCAGGGTTGGGCATAGAGCACTAAATAATTAATACAATAAGCGGTTAGTTCAAACTCTGAAAAAACTGAAAATTTTGTGATAATGAAACTACCACTAAAAAATTTGTGGTAATGCAAAATGCTCTATCCTGATCTATAACATTATTTGTACTTCTTTATTCAGTTTAGAAAAGGCAGATCTGACGGTGCGCATATTGAGACCGCTGATATCAACATCGTCAGTATACACAAGCAATTTAAAGTTCTCTTGAAGGGCTAGAGCTGGTGCTCAGTGTCATTCAATACAGCCATTTTAGTTTTCTAACTTACTTCATACAATTTGCAAGCTCCGAACTGTACATTAGGTATGTTTTTCCACCGGAATTATAAAATTTGTTTTCTTAATACTTTTGCTGAATTTCTGTAAAATTCTAAGATTTACGTGAGCTGAACCGATGTAAAAATAATTCCAAAAATCTAGTTTCTTATAAATAAGATTAGTTATGAAATATATTTTCCCCAAAAACTCCCCTCAGATGATAGAATAGTTTAATTTTAAAAGGTTTGCATTAAAATGTTCAACAATTTTAACAGTTTAATTCAAAATAATCAGATTTTTGGAAGTTATTTCAAACTAATCCAGTTATAATTAATCGTACTCGCAGGCTTTGTGTATATTGGGTTTCAGGCCATAAAGCCATAGAGGGAAATGAGATAGTGGACGAGGATGGTACAAGGGAAACCCTAATGCATCTTCTATGCCACTGTCTGGCCCTCTCGAAAACTGCACCATGCTACCTTGTTGCCATCAGTTTTGAAAGGATATATCATTGAACTGGAGCTTGAGCGACTCGTAAAATTCGCGAACAGTAGCACGAAATTTCTCTTTCATCAATAAAATTTAATATTTCCAGGAATTATTAATCAGTGACTAAGTTGAAGTTTTTCTTCATTCTCTTTGGATAAAATAAACTTATTGCTAGTGGAATCTATTCTGCGGGCTTTGAGATCGTACTCACATACTGCTTGGGAGAGATTCGGGCGAGAAGCTTGGAGTATCAAATTAACGCATTTTCAGAGGAATGGTGTTGTAAAGCACGCGACGAAACTTTAAGGAAACTTAAAACCATACAAACTAATACGTAAATATTATTCCTTACCGAAGCATCGAATATTACGTTCTTTATTAATTGATATGAACAAATAAATAAATCAATATCATTTAATGAATGTTTAATACATTCACTGTTTTTAAGTGATAGTGAAAAATAGCACAAGGAATACCACGATAAATAAAACTTAAAAAGTGGCACAGGGATATCAAAAATAGATTTTACAAAAGGGATACCATAACGCATATCACGTTACCTTTATGAACAATTTCTTGAAAGATATTGTTAAGTAATAAACTTACATTGGCTTTTATACTAGTTATGTCGGGTGCTTTATTAATATTGCTGAGTAAATGATGCTTAGCTATCTGACATCTTGTTGAACTGTATTCACATTAAAGTCTATGCAGTTACTTCACATTTTTATGTACCACGGCGCTTCGAATATATTTCGTAGAATTTTTTTTACATTTAAACATTTCCGTGAAGGAAAAAAAATTATATAAAATGATCAGGATTTTCAGCAATATCAAACTTGCACTTAACTGTCTAAAATTTGATAAGCTGGAGCTGCATACTAAATTTGTTTCTAGAAAGTTTAATTAAATACCGTGGATTGTCATGAACGGTTTATGGAATTCTGGTAATTTTTATATAAAGTGTGAAGCCCTGATTAGTTACTGGTTTAAAAAAAAATTAAAAATGTTCAAAAAATAATCAGAACTGCTGTAAATATCAGGGTGATATCGTTTATCGCTGGCCGTACGCTACAGTTATTGGATGGCCGATTCTTTTTACATTGGAAATATTCTTGTACATGCAAGATTGAAGTAAGTAATGCCATATTTGCATTTCTCACGAGGGAAGAACTCAGAATTGATAAACTAAGCGCGTCTTCAGCATTGTAAGTTGGCATACGTGTTTGGCACCCTTATGATGATTTATTTCCATTAAAATCTCGGAACTAAATTTCTCAGACCGTTGATACATTGAAATAACGGCTCAGAACGAATTAATACGTGAATGCATAGTGGCTAACCGAAACGTGGAATAATCAGTTTGTCGAATAACGGTCGAAATTCGCGATAGTGTTCAAGACGAAAAAGCCGACATGTTAAGAAAATAAAGCGAAAAAATATAATTGTTTGATTTTAATTTATTATTATTGAAGTGAAAACTTCTTTAGAATCGTTGGGAGTGATTTGAGACTCGATGAAACGAAAAAGCGACACTCTTGGCTATGAAGCGTTATATGTTGATATACGTATATGTGTGTGGCTGCGTACTGCTGAGCCACGCTAGTATAGTGAGTATTGTAGTATGTATACTACACTGCCTATTACTTGCTTTGGTGTTTAGTTCAAGCGTCATACGTATGTATGTTTGTAAGTATGCTAGTACGTATGTGTGCGCGCCTGCGTATTACGGAGACACGGTGAGCGAGAAGGCATTATGTATACCTATACTACACTACCTAATACTTGCTTAGACCAAGCGTCCTACGAATGTTTGTGTGTATGTTAGTACGTCTGTGTAATATACGCGTTACGACGCTCATAATAGCAACCGCGTGTGCTGTATTGCGTCCGTATTTTTATATTCGTAAATATTTTCATTTTTAAACATTTAACGCAATTATGCCGAAAAATAATGCAGAAAAGTGTCGTGATGCGGTATTTCAAAGATATGTTGACAACATCGAAACCAAAGCATTTGTATCATATTTTAGCTATCATAAGCCACTCGTATCATTTGTTGAAATTGAAAACATTGAGGATGAATAATAATAAAATGAAGAAAATAAAATATTATGATGAACCTATAATTATACCGCTCCTAATGCTGCTTTCGTCTCATTCTCTCTCAGTTTGTTTTACGGAAGGTTTCACTTCTATCGCGTCTAACCGTTAGACTGGTATTTTTTTTTTATTAACGATTTTATTTTATTATTTTTTTTATTAACGATTCTTATTCACTTTGTACAAACGTTGCACAATTGCACCTAGCATATTTAAGAGGATGCTAATAAGCAATTATAATTTGATAATTTGATTTGTTTTAAGAAGCATTTTACAATAATCGCTATTCGCTCTCCACATCGTTGTGCTTTTATTTATGGTGAATATTTAATTCAAATTTGATTAGTCAACTGTGATTTATATTTAATATATATCTTTGACAATGAAGAAGGAGAGAGGGAGTATAGTTTTATATTTAATTTGTTTAAAAAAATCCACAAGTTACAGAAAAGTACAAAATAGTTTTTTGCCAGCTTTTTGCAATCTTCCATCTGAACTTCAAACACTCTTTTTTCATAAATGTACTCCTTCGTGAGTATATAATTAACATCCACTTTAAAATATTTTACCAACATATTTTAACTAAAAAGTTCCAAAAACATGCAAATAATCCAATTTACACGACGCTCCTCTTATACTACCCTGGCACTCGGCCACAATGGGCGGTTGTCACTGACATGCGCTGAAATGGATTTGTATTGACATGTACGCATGCACAGTGCATTCAAGTCTGTTCCTTCGTATTGTCGTTCAATGCACCGGCAGTGTGTGCTGTCTTTCGCCTTTATGTTACTGCTTTTATTTCCTTTTGTTATTGCCAATGCATTACTTTCAAGGCATATTGACGCAATCTCGTTAACGATTTGCGTCTGCTGAGCGCATTCAAGCATCAGCATTACCTAGTACAATAACAACAATAATAACGTTTACATACAATAACAGTGAGGACTTGAAATGGCTTCACCATCGACATCCATTTCGGCGGCGGCAATGGGATTTCGTCACTGGCAGGCGGCATTATTGGAGCGTCGTCATCATCTCATCAGCAGCATTCAAGTATAAAACTAAAGCAATAACAACAAAACATAAGTTTATGTATTAAAAACAGTACTCTGAGTGGCATCAGTTTGTCCTCTTATTTTTTCTTCGTCCTCTTCTACGTCTTTCATCGACTTTCTGCATGTATCATACATCGGAATGTATGGATTTATGCTCTACCCATTTCTTATATTTTATTTTATAGCTAAGAATGCATTTTCGTTTCTAATTAAGCTGATTTGCTGAGAAGCTGAAGAAACAGCAGCAGCGGTACCAGCAAGAATTCTCGTACCAACTCACTTCACTTGCCTAGATTGCAGTTGTCGGCCAACTTACCTGTGTCAACAGCCAACCTGGCATGAAATGCTATGTATGTGCTTATGTGCCATAAGTATTTCTTGCAAGAATTCCACCGCGTTGCGCCAAACCTCATTTCGATGTACATACATACATACGTGTATACTTTCACATACATACATATAGTGGAAATGCACGTAGACGTATATGTTTATAATTACGAGGGAGCAAGCGCCTTCAACCCAGCGCCTGCACCATTGGAACTCACATGCAGAATTACACCAATACTAGGGCGCTACCTGAGCTCGTGTAAATTTTTTAATTAATTGCAATTCTTCGACTTCAATTAACCACACACATGCACGCATACTCACATACGCGTATATTAAAACAGTATGCTTGACTAGGACTCATCCTTAGCTATATAGTCAGGTGCATACTTCACGGTGTTGAGCATTTCAAGTACGCTGTGCACTTGATCATTTATGGAATTATTCAAAAATATAGTTCTTATGTGTTATTAATAAGCATTATACGCAACAATTTTTCGGATTTTTCTTCACGCATTTGTACATCCATATTTGGTTTGGGATTATTCCTTTGGGAAGATAAGTGGCATGACACTGTACGAGTATTGTTGAATTTTATGTATTTTAATTGAACTTCGTGTTCAGTTTATTGCCTTGTTTTCATAGTTCGTGTGCACTGACTACATATTGAAGTTGCGAGTGGCGATAGCGCGCCTAGCAACTGTATAATATTTAATATGACTCCCTTAACCTATTCGAACTCAATGTTGTCTAGGAGCGATTTAGCATTTTTATAGGCTTATCAGCATACTTTTAATTGTTTTTGTTTAACGGATCGCAATTAGAACGGCAGTCATAGAATTAGAACGGTGGTAGTGTGACTTAATAATGAATAACTCATATTTAAAAAAACTGCATCAGTGTTGGCGGACAGAATTCAGCAAACCCCTTTTAATATAAATTTTCTCCCAATAATGATAATAAAAAGTATAAATGTAAAAATGATATTTGGAATTATAGGCCGATTTCCAAGCTTACCACTGCCTCAAAACTGTTTAAGCGCATGGATAACTACAAAATATACTTGGAAGTTAAACATGTGTTATGTCCTCAAGAAGATGGCTTTGCTCTGGGTAGATCTACGTTAACTAATTTAGCTGCTTTTACGGGGACTGTTTAGAAACCAACCCTAAGGCACTCCAAATGAAGCAGATTGAAGGTTAATGCTTTCATTCAGAGATTTTGAAGTGGATTACATCTTATCTTGCTAATAGGCGCTGTGTCGGTCGGCTTGATAATGTATTTTCTTACTCCTCAACATTGGTAAATGCCATTATGCCTCTTAAGGGTAGGCGATGAGTATTGTTCCTATATCCTAATGCATACCTAATGTCCCGTCAAAATCAGTGCGAGAACACCGAGTTCAATTTAACACTCACGTAAATGAAATTGTTTCTGAATCCTTTACGACGTAGCCCCTTATTTGTTTTATTTGTTCTTCGTAGTCTGATTCTTATATTTACTTATAATGCGTTGCAGTCGTCTTGAGTTCGGCCCTGGTTGGAAAACGCGGTATTTGTCTGTAGACCTTTTCATGCAGTTTATGTTGGAAGCAAATTTCTGTTCTTTTTTTAGCAAGTTTATGCCACTCTTGCCCAAATTTGCTTGCTGGTCACTTTCTATAGCACCCAAGAAGATAAGTGTGGCGACTTCAAAATTTGTGTAAACAATTCTAGAATATGTAGATATAATATGATTCCAAGTGAAAACGAATTTTAAATCAAATAAATTGACGCCGAAAGGGTCAATAGAAATTTGCTTTGAGAATTGAAACGTTTCTGCAAAAGTTTTTACTATGTTGAAAAGAAAACTTAGACTTCGTTTCTCTATTCGTTGATGAGTTTTTAACAAAGACGGAAATACCTTTTTTTTATTTGCTTGGGCTTACTCTGAATGGAAAGCAAATTTCTAAAGCCATGAGGCAACTATAAGCTGACTTTAAGAACTAGCTTGTGGATGATCAAAAAATTTTCAGCTTTTTTTTGTGAAAACATTTTCAATAAGGAACAAATTTAATAATAGATTACATTGCTGTCAATTAGAGGGCCATACTTTAAACGTATGGTCAACTATCATAGATTTTAGTAAATTTCAATTCGTTTTCGTTAGTTCTCAAAGTAAAGCAACTCAATTATTTCATTTTGGTAATATGGTGATCTGGCACGATCTGTTAGGGTAGGTTTCTCGAGAATGTCGACAAAATCATGCAAAACGTGAAACCAAATCGGCTTGTGGTGATCTATGCCATTGCCCAGAAACTGAAGATTAGCGCTGGGTGCATGGGTATGTTGTGAATTGGCAGCAACTATTGGGATCGAATTGACACATCTTTTCTGATGGCAAGCAGATCGTTTACGATAGTAATAACCAAAAAAGAGCCAATCCAAATGATCGCCAAGAAAGATATGACGGGAGAGGCTCAACCACTGAAAGCTATTCCCATAAAAAAAGCACTCAATTCGGACCTATACTGTTTTTAGCTGACTAGATTAAAGTATTCGAGAAACCAGTTTTAAAGAAACGCAAAAAGCCCTAATCGCTCAGATGGGAGTCCTGTTGCATCCGAAGGTTGTCTTTATTTCAAGCCATTTAAAAAGTTTTCTTGCTGGTAAAAAACGAAACTTGCGCAAATGAGCTGTTCAAGTTTTTTACCAATTGTGAAAAGGACTTCTTCAATCGCAGAGTTACGAAACTGTATTAAAAATCAACAAAAGTAAATGAAAAATTAAAAATTTTGAATATAAATATAAAGTGGCAAAAAATAATGTACAAAACTTTTTACTTGTCCTAGTATGCAAATATTCATGAATATATCCGCCAATTTCATATAGTTAATGTGGTAACGCATGTATGTATGTAACTGCCTGTTATACTTCGCTATTGTCCGTAACAGTGCTGAGCAACAGCATAATAAGATATGCATTGGTATTAATAGTTGTGGCAGTTAAACTTACCCACACTTACAAATGCTTTATGACGAAAATATTTAAAAGATGATCAACGCTTTCAGAATGATTGATACGTTATTTCAAGTTGGAAAGTTAATACCTGATTGTAAAAAAGAAAAATACAAACGTTAAAAATAAAAACCAATTCAATCGATTACTAAGTAAGATACGCACCTTCACACTTTTAAGGCTTCTTACAAGGCTACGAAGTTCAAGGTCATAAAAACGAACACTGTGAAGGAGAACTTCGTAATGCAAGTACAATATCAGCAGTTCAGCATAAATTTTAAAATATAATTATTTAGCAAGTAATATGGAATTTTTTTTCCTCTTATTATTTTGACGTGATAACGTCTTATAATTCGATTTCACAGGCTGCACGCACGAAAAAATGTGTCGTTACCTTGCTCATATGTAGTTACCTTGCTCATTAGTGTTACCTTGCTCTTTAGTGTTACCTTGCTCATATTAGTGTTACCTTGCTCATATGTAGTTACCTTGCTCATTGCATTGAATGAACTGCAAGCGAAAGCGCGGAAGGAACGACAAAGCAAGCAAAGCAAACGAACGGCAACGTTCGACATCTTGCTCTCTCCTACTTAAGTGAGCGTATATATGTATGTATATGCGCATATGTACATATATAAATTCACGTATTTGTATTGGCATATGCCTTCTTATTGATTATTATTAATTTGATTTACTTGAGGAATTTAAAATAAAACCAAGTTTGTTAATAACACCTGTTGTTTTAATGTTATTATTATTATTTTTTTATTATATATGAAGGAAAAAATGTATGGTAATATTTACCATATCTATACTAATATTATAAAGAGGAAAACTTTGTTTGTTTGGTTGTAATGAATAGGCTCAAAAACTACTGGACCGATTTTAAAAATTCTTTCACCATTCGAAAGCTACATCACGAGTAACATGGAATATATTTTATTTTGGAAATAGGGCTCGAGATATAGGTCAAAACGTGGACCCGGGTAACCTTCGGATGTGTATGTACAATATGGGTATCAAATGAAAGCTGTTGATAAGTGCTTTCATACGGGGTAATTTTCATACCTATTGATGACTAGGGTCTGGAAATATATGCCAAAACGTGGACCCGCCGTGTCTTTGCACCGAATTAAACCAAACTTCCACACATTGTTAAGGAGGTATTGAAGATGGTTTCCGTATAGTTTGGGTACCTATTGGTAGATATGGTCTCGACATATAGGTCAAAACATGGACCCGGGTAACCTTCGGATGTGTATGTACAATATGGGTATCAAATGGAAGCTGTTGGTGAATGCTTTAGTTCAGAGTATTTCCATCCGTTCCGTGACTAGGGTCTCGAGATAGAGACCAAAACGTGGACCCTAGAATGTGTTTGTACAATATGGATATCGAATGAAAGCTGTTGATAAGTGTTTTAATACGGGGTAATTTTCATACCTATTGATGACTAGGGTCTCGAAATATATGCCAAAACGTGGACCCGCCGTGTCTTTGAACCGAATTAAACCAAACTTACACACATTGTTAAGTAGGTATTGAAGATGATTTCCGTATAGTTTGAATACCTATTGGTAGATAGGGTCTCGAGATATAGGTCAAAACGTGGACCCGGGTAACCTTCGGATGTGTATGTACAATATGGGTATCAAATGAAAGCTGTTGATAAGTGCTTTAATACGGGGTAATTTTCATACCTATATATGACTAGGGTCTGGAAATATATGCCAAAACGTGGACCCGCCGTGTTTTTGCACCGAATTAAACCAAACTTCCACACATTGTTAAGGAGGTATCGAAGATGGTTTCCGTATAGTTTGGGTACCTATTGGTAGATATGGTCTCGAGATATAGGTCAAAACGTGGACCCGGGTAACCTTCGGATGTGTATGTACGATATGGGTATCAAATGGAAGCTGTTGGTGAATGCTTTAGTTCAGATTATTTCCATCCGCTCCGTGACTAGGATCTCGAGATAGAGACCAAAACGTGGACCCTAGAATGTGTTTGTACAATATGGATATCAAATGAAAGCTGTTGATAAGTGCTTTAATACGGGGTAATTTTCATACCTATTGATGACTAGGGTCTCGAAATATATGCCAAAACGTGGACCCGCCGTGTCTTTGAACCGAATTAAACCAAACTTACACACATTGTTAAGTAGGTATTGAAGATGATTTCCGTATAGTTTGAATACCTATTGGTAGATAGGGTCTCGAGATATAGGTCAAAACGTGGACCCGGGTAACCTTCGGATGTGTATGTACAATATGGGTATCAAATGAAAGCTGTTGATAAGTGCTTTAATACGGGGTAATTTGTTATGTTATGTTATGTTATGTTATGTTATGTTATGTTATGTTATGTTATGTTATGTTATGTTATGTTATGTTATGTTATGTTATGTTATGTTATGTTATGTTATGTTATGTTATGTTATGTTATGTTATGTTATGTTATGTTATGTTATGTTATGTTATGTTATGTTATGTTATGTTATGTTATGTTATGTTATGTTATGTTATGTTATGTTATGTTATGTTATGTTATGTTATGTTATGTTATGTTATGTTATGTTATGTTATGTTATGTTATGTTATGTTATGTTATGTTATGTTATGTTATGTTATGTTATGTTATGTTATGTTATGTTATGTTATGTTATGTTATGTTATGTTATGTTATGTTATGTTATGTTATGTTATGTTATGTTATGTTATGTTATGTTATGTTATGTTATGTTATGTTATGTTATGTTATGTTATGTTATGTTATGTTATGTTATGTTATGTTATGTTATGTTATGTTATGTTATGTTATGTTATGTTATGTTATGTTATGTTATGTTATGTTATGTTATGTTATGTTATGTTATGTTTTGTTATGTTATGTTATGTTAAAGTATATTATGTTATGTTAATGTTAACTCATTCTCTATATCCATACAAAATATCTATCAAACAAATACAATTAAAATTTTCTTTTGAAAAATGCAACCATTCAATCAGTATTTTCTTATGACGTTATCACGTTAAACTACCGACAGTAAACCGACTTTACAGACAACCTCTTTTTTTTTAATTTTAGTTAATAATTGTCGGAGAATTCAGTATTTCTTATTGGTTATGAAACAGATTAATTCTAAAAAATCAACTTTTATTTTAAAATGCATTCAAAAAATAATATAAACTTGTATTTTAATGTACTTTTTACAAAGATATTACAGAATACTTAGAACGGTTACATTTTGAAATAGTATTTTGTGGAAGAAAAATCAAAGCCAAAAGGATTTGAAAGAAAATTAATTCTCAAAGTACTAGAAATCGGAGCATTGGGGTCATAATTAGTTCTAACCAGAAAATATCTTGATTTCCTAAGCTTTGCTGAGGAATATTGGAATTAGTTCTCTCGAGTGAGAATAGTGAGTTAATCGCCCCACTTATCAAATCGAAAACGAAAGTGAGGGAGAGAATAGTCATTCTACTATCTAATGACTAGGTTAATGAGCAAGCACCGATTAGTGAGATCAATGAAATGCAAAGAACACAAAGCTTGACGGACAAATACTTTCTTAATACGTGCAAGCCGTATAATGAAGGCAACATATTACTACTTCGAAAGTACAGTAAAAGCATATGGTGTAACAGAGTTCAAGTATATGGATCAACAAAGTTTGAAGTGAAACGTCGGATAAGAGCGAATACAGAATATGACTTTGCAATGGTTTATTTTAAATGTCTTTGAAAATAGAATTTAGAGTCGAATACAACACCAAGATCAATAATTTCACTCCGATTGAATAAACTAGAACCACTAATGTGGTAGGCAGTGAGTATCAGAGAACAATATTTAGACTAAGAGACATTGAAACACCTGCCGGTATTTAAATTTAGCTTATTTCTTTTACATCAAGTTATCTAAATCAACCTGAAGATTTATAGAGTCCGCTGTACTTGAAATCACCGAGTATATCTTTAAATCATCAGTTTACAAAAGAAAATTTGCGTTAATAAAACAACTAGAAATGCCATTAGCAAAATTATACAAAGTGTGCCTGGGGGACACCAGAGGACGCAATTAAAGAATTAGATGACGCACCAGCAACATTAACAACACATTTCTGCGAGGAGGTAGGAAGTGGTTAGCTAGAATTGGAAGCCGGTTTTTAAACTAGTTCACTTAGAGCGATCCTCCATATCAAGAGTCAGCTGAGTGGTAGTACTCTCTATCGTTAACTTGTCTGCCTTTCAATTCCTTGGTATGTCACCACGCTCTGACACCAATATCAACCGGATGCGGAAATATTCCGCCATCTCGTTAATATGTTGACGCTCAGCATTTGTGACAATGATGGAATTAGTGGCAGCCTCACCAAGAGACTTAATCGTCCTTTGGCTATCAGAATAAATATGGACATCTCTAAAGGTAGTCACATTTTTGCCTAGCCAGACAGCTACTTCATTAATGGCTAGAATTTCAACCTAAAATACGCTATTCCAAGAAAAGAGATAGGACTTAAGCCCTCTTTTTGGTAATCAAAATCGTGTCTATGCCTATGTCAGAGACACATTTTCATAGTAGAAATGTAGTTGTATGTACTTTCCGCGAATAGATCGATATTGTAGCACTTTTACTATAATTTAATATTTCATGTACAAAGTGAGCATCAAACCTCGAAGTATTCGTGTCACTTCGTACGACATTAAAAGGCACGTTTTTTAATTTTTTTGGTGATACCAAAAACGTCAGTTTATAAACAAAATCGTCTGAAACAGAAAAATGTAAATCCTTTTCTTAAAGGAAGTATTTCTTGATATACCTCTGAATTTTTTTTTTTTTTGTTGCAAGTTTTACAATATTCATAGCATTTAAACCGCAAAACTAAAATCTAGAAACATCGGCGATATTGGTATTGCATGATTAACCCTTTGCGATTGACAAATTTCTCTGTACCCGCAGCAAATTTAGTTTTTCGGAGTTATTTCTCCCTTACAGATTTAAAGCAAATATTTGAATATTAGCAAGCACAGAATTCGTTGAAACTGATTCACTCTATTTAATTTTAACACAAAATTGCTGATCTCAATTCTACTGATCCCGGAAACCCTTCCTTTCCCCTTACTGACATCTTCCTGCCAGACTGGTGACACCAACTTTAATAACCATAGGTGCTTTCCATTTCAATTCAACCGGGCTATTCGGGTCAGGTTCTTCGATTTCGATGTAACTCAAATACGTTGCTCTCTGGTCAAAATAATGAGACACGTATTTTTTTGTTCGCCCGAAAAAAGTTTTTTTTTTAGATTTATTCGGCTCAAAATCGTTTTTTTTTTAATTAAATAAGAAATTTTTTCTTTAAATGCTCATAACTTCGTCAAAAATGAACCGATTTTAATGATTCTGGGTTCAAAACGATCGTTATTACTTGCACGAGCGACTTCATGTAGAAACAATTCCAAAAAAGTAGTGGAAAATTTTTTATTTTGCAAAAAACAAAAAAATTCGAAATTTTTTCGAAGTTCAATATTTCAAAAAGTCCATTTTTGTTTTAACTTTTTCCAAATCAAGAGGACACCTCAAACTTCAATTAAGCTGAATGCCCAGTAGCAAAAATGAGTTGTTTTTGAGTAATGAATTTTTGAGTAAAAACCTGTTTCGCACTTTTTGTTTTTTGCAAAATAAAACATTTTCAACTACTTTTTTGCAATTATTTCTACATGAAATGACGATAATTTTGAACCCAGAATCATTAAAATCGGTTCATTTTTGACTAAGTTATGAGCATTAAAAAAAAATGTTCTTATATAATGAAAAAAAAAATCGATTTTGAGCCGAAAAACAAAATTGCCGATAAATCGTGAAAAAACAATTTTGGGGCGAACAAAAAAATACGTGGTAATTATTTTGCCCAGAGAGCAACATATTTGAGTTACATCGAAATCGAAGAACATGAACCGAATAGCCCGATTGAATTGAAATGGAAAGCATCCATAATCAAAATTCGAGATTTTTTTGTGGAAATAATCTTCCGTATAAGCGGATAATTCAAAGATTGGAAAAAGATTTCTCGAAACTTGTTCTGTCGAGGATAGAAAAAGGACTGGCAGACCAAAAACTAGACGTTCTCTTGAGAATACCATTGCTGCTCTAGTGCAAATTGTTCCTAAAACACCTTTAATGTTTCTAACAATTAAGCATTCATAAATCGACCGTTTGGCGAATTCTACCTGTAGACGTGCTAATGGCAACATTTAAATGATGTAATTGTTCACATGTAATAATTAAGAGCTTTATTTTGAATAATAATAGTCAAACCTGAGAGAATCGACATTTTTATATGTTTTAGCTGAAAAGAAAATCTAGGCGTGTCTTTTGAAAGACCTTTTGTAAAGTGCATTTCTGGTCTGAAATATGAAAAACAAATTTTCTAAAGTTACAGAATTAAATAGTCTCACAATGGTGGCCAAAATTTTTAAAAATTACTGTTAGTACAATAAATAATGCAGTTGTCTAAAAGCTAAAACCATTTTATTTGTAGATCGCGGAACTCGCCTAGGACACTTGAAATATTTCTTTAATATGGGTCTATTAATGTGTCATACAAAAAACTATGTAAACCAACCATGAATTTGTCAACATAATTATCACAAAAACGGGAAGAAATGTGATACAGCAGCTTATAATATTATAGGGTGTTGTAATAGGAATGAGTCGATGCTGACTGGCTGTTTGCTTTAAATGGTGGCGTAAAAAAATCTGTTGTTTATAATTAAATCACTGATTTAGAATCATCATGCTAAGTTACGCCATTTGGCAGCATACGCAAGTGACAAAACTTTCATACGAACCTGTTGAAGGTACGATTACCTGTTGCGGAGCTGATGTCAGTGGTTCACCTAGGTCACGCGAATTTATTCAGGGTTTTCTGAGGACCAAAAAAGCCGTCGATCGATGTCCTCATAATCAACACAATCCAGACCATTGCTTACATTTGGACTTACTTACATTTAAACATTTTACCTTCCGCATGCGTTATACTTTGCGAAGCCACTGCGCACATTTGAACAGTATTACGTTCCATATACGAGTATAAATCCATAAGTTGACTTAAACAAAATTGTTGATATTTCATATACAGCTAGTTTTATTCCATTTCAACATGCCCTGGTTGGAAAACCCTTTATTACTTGTATATTGCGTTGCTTTATAACAATACAATTGATAACCTCGGCAGGCAATGGCAAACCTCCGAGTGTATTTCTGCCATGAAAAGGCGCCTCATAAAAATATCTGCCCTTCGGAGTCGGCTTGAAACTGTAGGTCCCTTCATTTGTGGACCAACAGGAGGAGCTCGGCCAAACACCCAAAGAGTGTGTACGCGCCAATTATATATATATATAATGGATAACCTGCATCAACAAAAATAAGGTCAACTATATGATAGTATACATATTTAATTATGCTGAACACGCCTTTTTCCAATGCGCGCATTGGGAACGACTGCAGAATGCAGTCGGTCACGTAACCATTTAAAATGTAATCGACAAGAGCGACAAGACTAAGCAGCGAGGAAATGTGAGAAATCATCAGTGGTTTCGCGGGAAAAATTCGCCGGATGAAAAAGCGGGACCTGGACGCTGGCACACAAGCATAGACCTTGTAATTAGGAAAATTGAACTCCATTCTGAAGTAATGCGAAAGCGGTTCCAGGATGGGCGACGGTTCCAAAAGAGGGCGAGTTTTTCAGTCCCTGGACATGCCTTTGCTGCGACGCCAGTTTTGATGATGAATTTTCAACCTCCTCATCCGCAAACAAAAAAAAAAAAGAATTATACAACTAGTAACATATATATGAATATATGTATGTATTGATGTATGTATGTATAAGTTAAATAGCCCTTTCATGAACAGCGTTCGTAAGCTACAGAATAAAATCAGCATAGCCTTTTAAAGTTTAAAAATACCACACCAAGGTCTTCCTCTTCCATTTATTTATATGAAATCACCTTTGCTAGTAGGGCAAATTCTATTTATCGAAGTGTAAAGTCATAAAAATGTGGTTTATTTTCGAAATTATATGCTAATGGCTAAGTGCAAATTTTTATGTATCTGCGACTGCTTATCTTAATTTCATAAGCAATTAAAAAGTAATAAAATGTTGAAAAACTCTATTACTAAAATGCAGTTAGCTGTGTATTGGTGTGGTGCTGTTGAAAGGTTTCTTCTATAATTTGGTTATCAGCCGAAATCTCAGGCTGTATGTTAGGACTTGTTTTATTGCTGCTCCAATACATGCGTGTCCGCAAATGCAAATTTTTTTAAAGACAGAATGGACAGCTAAATTAAAAAGCAATCACGATACTACATAAAATTAAGTTGAGCTGATTTTAATTTTATATCTGAATTAGAAAACTAGATTGGTAGATTTATGTTTATTTCTAAATAGAAATTCAAATGAGATGAAAGTGAAGGACGTAAACATTTTTTTTAAACTTTAATTTAATTGTTTTTTTTTGTTTGTGTTTTTTTTTTTGTTTTGCAAGAAATCCGCTTTGGAATATGGAACTTATCTCTATATTTTAGGTTTTGCTGCTAATGGAATTTACACTATTTCTCACTTTGAGTGCAGAGATTGTAAAAACTTGTGAATAAATACTAAAAATGGTAATCAGTACTCGGCTTCGACCCGCATCAACTTTTAACTACAAAGGACTATTTGTCACTAAGAATTAGCAGCGCGGTATGCTTGTCCGAAATTATCAAAAGTAATTTGTAAAAGTAAAAAGTAATTTGTAAAAAAAGATCGAAAAATTAAAAAACAGTTTTTTCTAATAGCGGTTGCCCCTCGGCAGGCAATGGCAAACCTCCGAGTGTATTTCTGCCATGAAAAAGCTCCTCCTTGCAGTTCGAAGTCGGCTTGAAACTGTAGGTCCCTCCATTTGAGGAACATTATCAAGGCGCACACCACAAATAGGAGGATGAGTTCGGCCAAACACCCAAAAAGGGTGTACGCGCCAATTATATATATAAATATAATTTGTAAAAGTAATTGGCGACACTTTCACTTTTTTACTACAAGCTCTTTTCATGACATAGCGGGGCTTTATTGTTATACAGGGCAATGGCATTTTTAGGGGCAAAGTACCCTTCATATAGTGGGACTGTAGTATAGTAGGACTGTTGTATAGAGATTCATATAGAATCGATGATATCGATATCAGCGGTATTAACAACCGCGCTGTTAGTTCTGCCTTCTCCAAACTGGATAAAGAGGAAAGCGAATGGGTCTGGTGGTGAACGAGGAGAAAACGAAGTACCTCCTGTCTTCAAACAAACAGTCGGCGCACTTGCGTATCGGCACCCACGTCACTGTTGATAGTTATAATTTCGAGGTTGTAAAAGACTTCATTTATTTAGGAACCAGCGTTAACACCGATAACAATGCCAGCCTTGAAATCGAACGTAGAATCTCTCTTGCCAACAAGTGCTACTTTGGACTAAGTAGGCAATAGAGTTGTAAAGTCCTCTCTCGACGAACAAAACTAACACTCTACAAGGCTCTCATCATGCCCGTCCTAACGTATGGCGCAGAAGCTTGGACGATGACAACATCCGATGAAGCGACGCTGGTAGTATTTGAGAGAAAGATTCTGAATAAGATTTTTGGACCTTTGCACGTTGGCAACGGCGAATATCGCAGGCGATGAAACGATGAGCTGCGGCTACGTTGGCTGGGTCATGTCATCCGAATGGATACAAACGCTCCGGCTCTGAAAGTATTCGATGCGGTACCAGCTAGTGGTAGCAGAGGAAGAGGGCGGCCTCCTTTGCGTTGGAAAGATCAGGTGGAGAAGTACTTGGCTTCACTTGGTGTGTCCAACTGGCGCCGGTTAGCACGAGAAAGAAACGACTGGTGCGCTTTGTTAAACTCGGCCAAATTGCGTACGCGGTTGTAGCACCAATTAAGAAGAAGAAGAAGTATTAATAACAAAAAAATAGTGTCGCACACTTATTTATCGATTGTGAGTATTTACTTGTGGGAGGTCAACGAAATTTCACAAAACACAGCTAATTCTTCGGTGAATGAAGTTGAATTGATCTCCAAGAAGGCATATATCCGTACGTGTAAGAGAACTCATTACCTACTGAGACCGATAAAAATTACTGCTCGGCTGTAGTCAAGGGTAAACATTCAACAATATGATGGATCTAACGAAAAATCCTCAGTTTTTGTACTATATTACTTTCATTCGAAAGAGAAAGTTTAGTTCATCTATATGTTACATGGTCATTCATTTAAAAAACCCATTTAATGCCAATTTTATTCATCTCGGTGTGTAATTGTACAAAAAGTCTTTGCAAAAACTTAGATTGCTGCAATTTCCTTTGTTTTATAGCAGTTGGCGTATTTCTCTTAAATTACACTAAACAGTAGTTACTACTGCTTCGGTCTAACCGAAAATCCAAAACACATCATTAACACATTTCCCAGCCAGCGAATGCGTACATGCGAAAACTCAAGTTCGCTTCTTAAGTCTTTTGTTTGAGGCATTTGTGACTCTTTTTTGATGACGAAAACGGTGGCCGTGAAACTCTTTGTTGAGTGAGCCTGGAACATCAACGAAAATTGCGCAAAATAATCAGAAATGTAAAAACGGCAACAAACAAAAATTAATGTACAAAGTAGAAAAAAAATGCAAAAAAAAATTGAGAAAAAATGTTTCTGCGTAACCCACGTAATTTCAACATATGCCATTTTCGCAAGAAACGACGACAAAGATACTTAAAGAAGTCACTAATCACCGTTGCAGGCATATTAAGTATTTAAATTTGAATAGGAGGCAAATTAAAAGCCAAACCGACATTTCATTCCGTATACGAATGGAGCGGAGAGTTCAAGGGACCTTGACTGCTGCTCGGGACTTGTTACAGAACATCGGCTTAGTCAATAAACTTCAGGCCACCAAGCGCGTTAATTTATGCCAATCGATAACAATAATTTAGCGAAGAATTGCATGTTTACTTTTTTGAGCCATACTATTGTTTTTGCGCTCCCTGACAAGTTAATTAAATATTTATTTTTTCGTTCAGTTAGTCGATTCAGGCAAACATTTACCATTTTAGATTTGCGCTCATGCTTGTATTGAACTTCCACGCACTATTTTATGGTATTTGGCTGTGGCTACTGTTTTCGAATTCTACAACAAATAAATTGCGAATGTACGTAAGTATGTATGCAAGCATTTGCTACGATTGTGCGTGGATGTGCCCAGCATGTGTCTGCTTGTAGCTATTTCATCATCAGCATATTTCTGTATTGTTTTGGCTTCCTTTCAAGTAAATTAATTTACGATAAAATCAAAATTTTCATTAAAAAACAAAATCATATCTCTAATGTGTAGCTTTCAGCGACGGTAATAAATTTTAAGCTGCCGGCAGCTTTGCTTTTGGTTGCGAATTATAGAAAAGACATAGAATTTGCATAAAAGATCTTGTGCTTAGACAACCAATTATAAGCGATTGAAGAATCTGTAAAACAATTTCACAGCCAATTGAAGTATGCTTGTATTTTATCTTACGATCTGCCGAACTACTGTGGACTTCCGAGATACGTATCCCATATATTTATTTCAATCGTTCAATGTGTAAAACGAGTGACTATTATCTTTAACTAAATTTGATGGAAGTTGTCATTTCATGAACGATTTTCAACTATTTTCTTTAAGCTTAACTTTGAAGCTTCCTGTTGAGATTTCATGACCCATTGACTTGCAGATCACAGCTATCACGATCGCTGACTACTTGTTTCAAATTTAGTTATAACAAACCGCGGACAAATAATTAAAAATTGACTTAAATTAATCGATAGTTGCAAGGAAGCCCACAAACATAGGACATCGAGATCCATTTCTACCAAATTTTCGAAAAGTGTTAACTTCTTAAAGTTGTAATCACTCACATATATGAAAAATCTAAAATTTGAAGTTATAAATATGCAAGGTACAAAAAGTTTCGAGTCACACCAAAATCAAATGATTTTGTTTTTATTATGAACTTATATATTATCTGCTCCAAAGAAGGCATTTCGGAGTCAGGAAAATTTGACTAAATAATTTTGTATCTATTTATCAATTATTTAAGAAATAAATGTATTATTTTTTAGATATTTCTTGTTGCCTCCGCCATGATTATTTCAGTCAGAAAAGCTCTGAATTAAAATAAAATTGTGTCCTTAGGACACGAGAAGCAAACGAAAAAATGAAACTAAGCAGCTTTATTTATTCTGAGATGTAATTCTTTGCTAGTAACACTGTGCAGCAGTAAAAAAGGCAAGAATTCGGTATAGAAATTTTGAAAGAGGAAGAGCTGGATAATACTGGCCCCAAATATTACAGGTTTTCTTACATTGTATTATTTGAAAAAACTCGTACTAAACTACATTAACTATTAATATTGTCTTTAATAGTCTACAATAAAATCAATTCCCATAATTTCGTCAAACATTTCAACCCGATACTTTTGCCCACGTGACCCATTTTAACCCTTATTTTCAAAAATCAGGAAAATATTAAGTTTGTAGAGTCGGCAAATTTCAGTAGAGGTCTTCTCAAAAAAAAGTGTGCAATAACGGACAAAAGTGTACGACTAATTGGTTTGTAACACCATTAAATCTGGCATTACAAAAAATTGATGTCACCTTGCACATGACTGTTTGACTGAAAACAGAGCTAGTTCTGTTCCCCATTAGCTACTTTCATAGAACTCTATCTGCTCTACAAAACTATGTTAATTGTATTCTTGGGACATTTGATTATTTATTAATTATGAGGCTTAGAAATGGAATACCCAGGAGGTAAAAATCAACATTTTCGACACCAGCTCTTTTTTACTTTTCATCGAGGTCAGCCGAAGCAGCCCGGGTCATTTGCGACGTGTATGGAGGAGGTATCATAGGCGAGAATACAGCACGGAAAAGTGCAAAAATGAGTCTGGGTGCTTTACGAGCTCAACGAAAAAAAAATCCCTTGCAAATTTCTTCTCAGGATCTCCGCCGCCATTGAGCAACACGCGGTCATAAACAGCGCTTTTTGTACCGAATCGTCACATATGAAGGAAAGAAAGGAATGGGTGGCTCCAGAAGATACGCCAAAGCCTAGATTCAAGCCGGATCTTCAACCAAAGAAGATCATGATATGTGAAACTGGTAGGGCAAGATGCACTGGGAAATGGTCGAAGAGAATGCCACGGTCAATAAGAAGTGCTACAGTGCCAAGCTACATTGCGTGAATGTGCTTTTTGAATTCGCCCCCTTCTATATCTCCTATATACCCTCGATCTACCATCGGCAAATCAGAAAGTGGCTGCAACATTAGCGGATGACACTGTCATACTCGCAGCCCTTAACCCTATCGAAAGCGCAACAAATAAATCACAAGAAGCTGTTAACCTTATTGCTACATGGGTCAATAAACGGAGAATAAAGCTAAAAAAAGCAAATCAGCACATAGAGCGTTTTCCCTAAGAAACGGTACCTACAAATCAATCTTCATCGGTGCATCGATAACCGCATACGTCGACGAGGTCAAATATCTCGGCATATTTAATGAAAGAACGAGAAGAATTTGGCACAAAATTAAATAAGCCATATTTTATCATTGGAAAGCATTGAAGCTTATCAACAAATTACTTATTTACAAACAAACATTAAGACCGGTTCGGACTTACGGTATACAATTTTGGAAATGAGCTAGCCAAAAGTACTTCAGCTCCATCCAATGTCTGCGAAACAAAATCCTGCAGAGCATATCAAACGCACCTTACTATATTAGAAAAAGCGACCTTCATCGTGATCTTGGCATACCAACTGAGCTTGAAGTAAAAAAGCAATTTGCCATAGCTCACAAACAGCGAATAAAAAATCATGTCAATGGTGCAGCATCCAGTTTACTCCGGCTGAATTCTTCTCGAAGACGTCTAAAACACAGACTTTATGGTGGACGAGTAGCAATTATATTGCAAAATACTTCTCAAAACAAATTGAATTATGAAATTCAAATTGCTCATTAGTATGCTTTTATATTTATATGCCAAGTGCAGATGTACAACGCTTCTAACCAAAGTCTGAGAAACGTTAATAAAAAAAAAATTTAATTCCCAACTACACTCCCATATTTTGTAGTTGTCGGCTTTCTATTTAGTACAAGCAATTATTTGAATTTTTATTTAATCTGCGGTTACGGGGTACAAATTTCACCTGATTTCTTAAAAATATTAGTATACCTTTTTTCCTAATTGTCTCAAATTAGATTTTTGAACGGCTACATGATACATTTGAGCCATTGAGGTGGAGGAACACTTGTACATTTGGTTGGGATGTCTAAGAAGATTTAAATTTTAGCTGGGGTATCACGAGTAATGGTGGTAAGTGTTAACAGTTACTGCAAGTACTACAACTTGAAATATTTTCCCTGGATCTCGTACTCCAATATTGTGTTTAATAATCGCTTGCCTTCGAGGAGCATTACGAAACAAATTATGTCTATGGAGGGCGCTCATAAATATTACACTTATGTGTAACTAAATTGACTTAATCAGCACATTTTTATATATGGAATAATCTGCAATAACGGAACTGGTTGTAAAACATGCGTCAGAGACTTTTAATTACATATATGCGCCTAAGAGCATGAGCTTTATTTATAAAAATTTACGAAAAGTAAATCATTGTATTTACAACTGTGTGCTCAGCTGAAATGATGGCAGAAGTAACGACATTTATCGTTACTTATTATTAGTTACATTTGAACTGGCACATGGCATTCCAACTTGAATTATCAATTTCAGCACTCAGCTTCTCAGTACTCATTGTCATAAATACTTATTTCTGAGACTACCACCTTACCGCTTAGTTATGTACTAATGGCTGAAACCATAATAAGCCCGATTTATATGCATATCTGCATATATGCTAAGTACACATCAAGATGTACAGGCAATTTAGTGTGGTCCTAAATTTGTTAAAATGTGTTGAATTTTTAAAAAATTATATCTAAGGCCTAACTCGGAAGAGCAGGGGATCTGTGGCAAGAATTATTGTCTGTGGTAAATAATTCTGCATTGGTTATAAGCATTTAATGATAGTGGATATTTACCATGATGGAAAGAATAATGAGATGGCGCCTATCGTGGTCCCGTTACTTTGCGCTCAGCGAATTTGACAACTCGTTACGTGATTTTAGCTCCAGTATGGCCAGATTACCATTTTTGTAACTTGATTTAGCATTTTTTATTTGCTATTTTTATTATTTTTTGCCTCAGGGTTTTAGTTCTTTTTTCAGGACATTTTTCTGGCTGTTCTAATTAAAATGTCATGTTTATAGTTTTGTAAAATATAAATTTTTTAAGAATTAGTTAAATAATTCACTCAGTTTTTTTAGCTTTACTTTTTTTTAGCATCTGGTGGCATTGCCCGCGATTGCCGGTGTTGTTGGTGTTCTTCTGCTTTCGGCAGTCAAATCTCTTTCTCGCTACTGCAGAGTTGCCTAGCTTTGGATATAAAAACGCACTTAAATGCCCATTTAAAGAAAATAACCCAACAAATTTTTATTGAATCACTTAAAGAACTTTGTATGCGTGACAAATTGCCTTTAAAATGTGCGTATTTTTAAATAAATGTGTTATGCTTATGTACAATTTAATTTGTGAGTTTTTTTTGTTAAGCGAGACTCTTTTGTTAGGGGAACGACTTTTTGAAGTGAAAACTTCTTTAGAATCGTTGGGAGTGATTTGAGACTCGATGAAATGAAAAAGCGACACTCTTGGCTATGAAGCGTTATATGTTGATATACGTATATGTGTGTGGCTGCGTACTGCTGAGCCACGCTAGTATAGTGAGTATTGTAGTATGTATACTACACTGCCTATTACTTGCTTTGGTGTTTAGTTCAAGCGTCATACGTATGTATGTTTGTATGTATGCTAGTACGTATGTGTGCGCGCCCGCGTATTACGGAGACACGGTGAGCGAGAAGGCATTATGTATACCTATACTACACTGCCTAATACTTGCTTAGACCAAGCGTCCTACGAATGTTTGTGTGTATGCTAGTACGTCTGTGTAATATACGCGTTACGACGCTCATAATAGCAACCGTGTGTGCTGTATTGCGTCCGTATTTTTATATTCGTAAATATTTTCATTTTTAAATATTTAACGCAATTATGCCGAAAAATAATGCAGAAAAGTGTCGTGATGCGGTATTTCAAAGATATGTTGACAGCATCGAAACCAAAGCATTTGTATCATATTTTAGCTATCATAAGCCACTCGTATCATTTGTTGAAATTGAAAACATTGAGGATGAATAATAATAAAATGAGGAAAATAAAATATGAACTTTATAGCAATATTATAATGAACCTATAATTATCCCGCTCCTAATGCTGCTTTCGTCTCATTCTCTCTCAGTTTGTTTTACCGAAGGTTTCACTTCTATCGCGTCTAACCGTTAGACTGGTATTTTTTTTTATTTGCTATATTGGAAGTTATGTAACTAGGTAAGGTACTCTTTTTGTAAAAATGTCAGTATGGTTTCTTTAGTAAATATTTTCTGGTATTTTGTTGTTTATTTTTACAATGAATATAACTCTTAATGTCCTATGTCTCACTAAGGATTGATGACCGGAAGAAACGATTACACCTCTATGGTTTTAATTCGCATTCAATAAATTCAAAGGCTTTTTAAAATGTGTAAAAAGGTTTTCAATCTTAAGAAGAGTTGAGAGGCATTTAATATTTTTGCATAACCTTAAATGGAGCCAAAAATTAAATTTGCACTTTCAAATTATCAAATTTTATAAGAGTAAAAAATTTTTCATTAGCACTAAAATCTTCTCAGAGTGACCTTTTTTAACCTGTTTTTGTTTAATAATATAGTTTGTTTTTTAACCTAAAGTTTCTGTAGCCTTTAATTAAAACCAAAAAGAAACAAACACCAAACTTAAAAATTGTCGCATTTTCGGTCTAAAAAAGCACTAAATTTATTGCGAAGAGCAAATGGTTGGCAATACTGCACAACTCAGCAAACGTGACGTCACGTACGCTCTGATGGGCGCAATCTTCTTTCTATCATTCTTGGATATTTACTGAGCGCTGATACTTGCCTGAGCTTGACAACAGGATTACGCTCTTGTTCCCAGAAAATAGAAAGAATCTGAGAACTGGCTAACTTCCACTTATTCAATGCAAACATGAACCCAGTTGTTCGGGGTGTCCGGTTGCCGTGATCTAGTACCTAACCATATAGAATTCGATTTTCACACTAAGAAGTGAGTTAAACTCTAGAGTGAGGACACTGCGGAGTATTTTCTCTGTAGCTGTCCAGCGTTTTCTGGAATCAGACTTTGGTTATTGGAATGCGATGCCCTGAGTATCGATAAAGTTTATGAAAAATCCTAAGCGTTTTTAAGATGGGAAATTATTTTACGTGGGAAATGCGCGAATACAATTGTTGAATGAAATGCGAGCGCGTTTACAAGTGATTTATTTATTCCTGAGTTCAAGTTTTTATAGTGTCTTAGCCTAACGGATTAAGCTCAAATTTATGTAATTAGAGTAAATATGTATTGCTATGTTACGTTAAGCGATATAGGTGTTTATACATATATAGTGCTATTTTTAAATTCATATACAAAAATTCAACAGTATTTTTAGAAAACAGTAAGCTTAATATTGATACGTTGCGAGCATAGCTCGCAAATGACAGTTGATCGTTTTTTCTTATATGCTCTGCTTCGTAACATAAACGAAAAGATTGTGCAGATACGATCTCGCTCTGAGCGGCTCTCTTTGTTTTGTTTTGAATCGGTTTTGGTCAAGCGCTTTGCATTGACTCATTCGTGTGACGCTCTCAAATGAGTGTCGCGTAAAGAGTAATACGATTTTCGCTCACACAAAGACTCTCAGCAAAAGACAGTTTGACTAAAAAACTCAACAGAACTGATATTTTCCTTCGTGTGCATGTAAATACATACATACATATATATGTAAATGAGAATGAAAATAATAAAAAAAAAACAATACAATCGGATGTTAAATAAAAATATGAAAAAAATGTTTTGTTTTTTAAGGAAGAATATTTATTTTTATTTTGTTTTTAATAATATTTAGTTTTTTTTTTTAACAACTAATAACGCGTTAAGACTTTCTGCAGATATACAGCTTCGTCTTTCACTTAAAATAAAACGAAGGGCAGAAAATACTCGCTCTACAGATACCTGCGTTGCCGGTGTTCCTAGAACAACCTGCGCGAGTGCACTCAAATGTGGCAACTTAAGTCTGAGATCATTAAAAAACTCCAAAATATTGGCGTTTAATGGTAAACGACCATATATTGCGTCAAAACTTTCAATGTCAGCATAAATTTTTATAAGTTTTCCAGAGAAGAAGATAATCTTTGATTCCTGTCACTGTCTGGACATCATCCAAATATGCCGACAAGAGCGTCTTCTCTTCAGCCGAGGATGCAGTCGAAAAAGTTGAAGGTAATGATAACTTTATATCTTCAGATGCAGGAGCTTCAACCGCTGGAACATTTTCTTTATTTTCTTCGACAATAAATCTAAAAAAATGATGAACTTTTTTATTTTCGCCCCTTCCCATTTCGCAAAAAATATAATGCTCCGCGCACATTGAATTCACAAACGCAATTAATATGTATAATGCAAACAAAAAGAACGCAACAATCACGTGTGTTTACCCATACATATGCAAAAGACAATTTGCTTCATTTAACTCAAGCAAACGATCAGTGTTTGATTTGAGCGAAAGGAAAACAGAAATAACTGTCTCGCTCAGAGCGCGAGCAAGCTAAGCCAGACGCGACAAAAACAGTTTCTGTCTGAGTCTTTTTTATTGTGTGAGTGAAAGACACTTATTTACAGACAACGAAAAAGTGTCAAAAGTTATTTGCGAGCTATGGTTACGAGAAATAATGGAATTTAACAAATTATGATAATAATGATTAAAATTAAATTAAATATATAAAATTAAATTAATAATTAAAATTATAAGCCATTAGGCGTAACAGTTTATACTCTTCCTATTCTGGTTCTCTTAAGATTCATCAATGAATCCAAAAGGTTCGCGGAAGAGTAACCTCAAACAAATTTTTCAGTCTTACCATATATTCCTGTCTCTTTATTACTTCCACTGTAATCTATCCGAGTGTAGTACAATGATCTTCCTGACTGAGTGCTTGGACTTGTCGAAGTTTCTCAAATCGAATCTAACCAACTCTAGAAACCTAGTAGCTGATCTCAATTACTAACCCTAAATTGGTTCTTGTATTTACCGCTCTGCATGTAGCGGAATGATTATTCTATCGCTGTTAACATAACGTTTCCTTTTACTTCATGAACACTGTCCTGCCTAATTCCAAATTAAATTTAACTTTTGCGTAAATTGAAAAAATTAGAACCAGCCTAATGTACAGTGTGCCTCATTGACTGATTATCAGCACTATTTGCAGTTTGCAGAGCACTTTAAGAAAATTTATGCTCCATACAACGTTGCACATCCTGCTGGACAGTTTAAGGCGTTTGCCACCGACAATACGCAACTGGTTTCAAATATTTTATGAGTATTTTCTAATTGAACTTTTAAACGTTTGTGGCAGCATTAGAGAAATCACAAATAAAACTTGTGGTTGCAATAGAAAGAGCAGATAAACAGTTTGCGACTTTGATGCTAATTTGTGCAGCTTTCTATACTCACATACACATGCTCACATTTTGTAGTGGTCGACCCAGAAAGTCAATAAAGGAGGGTATTGGTTAATAAATCTTTGATAAATGTTTTATTCTTTAATTTATTTAAAAAAAACAAAGAAAATGGGGCGATTTATATTTGGTTCAGAAATAAGTGATTTATCGATCGGATTTTGTTCATATATGATCCAGTTCCAAATTCTAATTATCTTCTCTTTTGCATTTATTTTCTTTTCGCATTTGCAAAATTTTATTCCATTTTGATTTCTTTAATATTTTATTGAGTGGTTTTTACAATGAAATTAAAAAAATTCTACTAGATCTCAAAATGCCGCAAACATAAGATTTGTTAAAAATTACAAAACAATTCGTAAAACTCAGCATTAAGTAAAACGATTTAGCTAGCAAACATTATTCACCTGCTGGTAAGCTTTTTTAAAGATTAGTTTGTGAAGTTATCTTGAACAAAATGATTAGTGAGATATTGCATTATTTTTATATTTAATTTAAAATAGTTTTGAAGTATAAAAGCAAAATGGAAAAACCAACTTAAATTGAAATTAAAAAAAAATTTGCGGAAATGTAATATTTTCCTTACACTTGAGGTAATAACATCAACATTTTTAATGAAAATGTTTGCAAATGTCCATAAATTCCCTTTTCAGGGACATGTAGAAACATGGCAATTATGAACGAAAGTATTGAGAGACCTCCGGCGTATTTTTTGGCCCTAAGCTCATATTTTGAGGATGTGTTTAAGATTTCAAGCATACAGTTATTTATTACTCGACCGACAACATGCGCGGTTGGCGTTCCAAGTGAGTTTTCCTTATTAGGTATTGTTATCTATTGTGATTTTTAAGTATTTTTAAAAATTATATTCCAAGTTTTCTTTTCACATTTTTTTAGCGTTCTATTGATTGTTTAAATTAAAAATTAACATAAGTTTCTCCTTAAATTTAAAAATGTATAATAAAAAAATGCCGAAACTGCCTTATTGCAATGTTTCTTGTTCCATCAGAAGCC